>NW_026558344.1:0-244960 GCF_026930045.1 Uloborus diversus | reverse complement strand
GTCAGTCAGTCTGACAGTCAATCAGTCAAGCACTCAGTCATTCAGTCTCAGTCAGTCAGTCCAGTCAGTCAGTCACTCAGTCAGTCAGTTAGTCCTTCAGCCAGTCAGTCAAGCAGTCAGTCATTTAGTCTCAGTCAGTCAGTCATTCAGTCAGTCAGTCAGTCAGGCAGTCAGTCAGTCGGTCAGCCTTATTCAGTCAGTCTGTCAGTCAGTCAGTCAGTCAGCCTTATTCAGTCAGTCTGTCAGTCATCCTTATTCAGTCAGTCTGTCAGTCAGTCAGTCGGTCAGTCCTGTCCAGTCAGTTAGTCAGTCAAGCAGTCAGTCAAGTAGTCAAGCAGTCAGTCAGTCAGTGTCAGTCAGTCATTTAGTCATTCAGTCAGTCAGTGAAATAGCCAGTCAGAGAGTCAAGCAGTCAGTCAGTCAGTCTCAGTCAGTCAGTTAGTCAGTCAGTCAGTCAGTCAGTCAGTCAGTCCAGTCTCAGTCAGTCAGGCAGTTAGTCAGTCAGTCTCGGTCAGTCAGTGAGTCAGTCAGTCAGTATCAGTCAGTCAGTGAGTCAGTCTGTCAGTCAGGCAGTATCAGTCAGGCAGTAAGACTCCGCTCGACAGTACTCCGATAGCCTAATGGCTAGACCGCTGGTCTTCCAAGCGAGTGGCCTGGGTTCGAGTCCCAGCCGGAGCGAATATCTTCAATGTATATATTTCTTTTCTAATTTGAAAATTCTTTTTTTTTTCAATTTCTTTCCTTTGCAATTATTGATTATTTATGTAGGGAAGAAAATTCTGAGTCAGTTTAATTTTTCGACACGAAGATTTCAAAGTGTTTAAATAAACAATTACCAAGGTGCATTTTTTGTTTTTATTATATTTAAAACTCCCACCGACATAGCTCCCATAGACTAATGGCTAGAGTGTTAGGCTTCCAAGCGAGTGGCCCTGGGTTCGAGTCCCAGCCTGAACGAAAATCTTCAATGTATACTTTTAGTTTCTAATTTGAAATTTCTTCTTCTTTTTTTTTTTAATTTTTCTCTTTTGCGAATATTGATTATTTATGTAGGGAGAAAAATTCTGAGTCAGTTTAATTATTCGACCTGTAAATTTAAAGTGTTTGAATCAATAATTACCAAGGTGCATTTTTTGTTTTTATTATATTTAAGACTTCCATCGACAGAGCTCCGATATTCTAATGGCTAGACCGTTGGGTTCCAAGCGCGTGGTACTGGGTTCGAGTCCCGGCCGAATCGAAAATCTTCCATGTATAAATTTCTCTTCTAATTTGAAGATTCTTTTTTTTTTCAATTTCTTTCTTTTGCAAATATGGATTATTTATGTACGGAAGAAAATTCTGAGTCAGTTTAATCATTCGACCTTTAGATTTCAAAGATTTTAGATCAATAATTACTAAGGTGCATTTTTTGTTTTTATTATAATTAAGACACCGATCAACAGAGATCCGATAGTATATTGGCGAGAGCGTTGGGCTTCCATGAGTGTCGCCCTGGGTTCAAATCCCAGCCGGAAAGGAAATCTTAAATGCAAATATTTTTTTCTAATTTTATAATTCTTTTTTTTTTTATTTTTCCCTTTTGCGAAGTCAGTCAGTCAGTCTGACAGTCAATCAGTCAAGCACTCAGTCATTCAGTCTCAGTCAGTCAGTCCAGTCAGTCAGTCACTCAGTCAGTCAGTTAGTCCTTCAGCCAGTCAGTCAAGCAGTCAGTCATTTAGTCTCAGTCAGTCAGTCATTCAGTCAGTCAGTCAGTCAGGCAGTCAGTCAGTCAGTCAGTCGTTCAGTCCTGTGCAGTCAGTTAGTCACTAAAGCAGTCAGTCAGTCTCAGTCAGTCAGTCAGTCAGCCTTATTCAGTCAGTCTGTCAGTCATCCTTATTCAGTCAGTCTGTCAGTCATCCTTATTCAGTCAGTCTGTCAGTCAGTCAGTCGGTCAGTCCTGTCCAGTCAGTTAGTCAGTCAAGCAGTCAGTCAAGTAGTCAAGCAGTCAGTCAGTCAGTGTCAGTCAGTCATTTAGTCATTCAGTCAGTCAGTGAAATAGCCAGTCAGAGAGCCAAGCAGTCAGTCAGTCAGTCTCAGTCAGTCAGTTAGTCAGTCAGTCAGTCAGTCAGTCAGTCAGTCCAGTCTCAGTCAGTCAGGCAGTTAGTCAGTCAGTCTCGGTCAGTCAGTGAGTCAGTCAGTCAGTATCAGTCAGTCAGTGAGTCAGTCTGTCAGTCAGGCAGTATCAGTCAGGCAGTAAGACTCCGCTCGACAGAACTCCGATAGCCTAATGGCTAGACCGCTGGTCTTCCAAGCGAGTGGCCTGGGTTCGAGTCCCAGCCGGAGCGAATATCTTCAATGTATGTATTTCTTTTCTAATTTGAAAATTCTTTTTTTTTCAATTTCTTTCCTTTGCAATTATTGATTATTTATGTAGGGAAGAAGTTTCTGAGTCAGTTTAATTTTTCGACACGAAGATTTCAAAGTGTTTAAATAAACAATTACCAAGGTGCATTTTTTGTTTTTATTATATTTAAAACTCCCACCGACAGAGCTCCCATAGACTAATGGCTAGAGTGTTAGGCTTCCAAGCGAGTGGCCCTGGGCTCGAGTCCCAGCCTGAACGAAAATCTTCAATGTATACTTTTAGTTTCTAATTTGAAATTTCTTCTTCTTTTTTTTTTTAATTTTTCTCTTTTGCGAATATTGATTATTTATGTAGGGAGAAAAATTCTGAGTCAGTTTAATTATTCGACCTGTAAATTTCAAAGTGTTTGAATCAATAATTACCAAGGTGCATTTTTTGTTTTTATTATATTTAAGACTTCCATCGACAGAGCTCCGATAGCCTAATGGCTAGACCGTTGGGTTCCAATCGCGTGGTACTGGGTTCTAGTCCCGGCCGGAACGAAAATCTTCCCTGTATATATTTCTCTTCTAATTTGAAGATTCTTTTTTTTTTCAATTTCTTTCTTTTGCAAATATGGATTATTTATGTACGGAAGAAAATTCTGAGTCAGTTTAATCATTCGACCTTTAGATTTCAAAGATTTTAGATCAATAATTACTAAGGTGCATTTTTTGTTTTTATTATAATTAAGACACCGATCAACAGAGATCCGATAGTATATTGGCGAGAGCGTTGGGCTTCCATGAGTGTCGCCCTCGGTTCAAATCCCAGCCGGAAAGGAAATCTTCAATGCAAATATTTTTTTCTAATTTTATAATTCTTTTTTTTTTATTTTTCCCTTTTGCGAAGTCAGTCAGTCAGTCTGACAGTCAATCAGTCAAGCACTCAGTCATTCAGTCTCAGTCAGTCAGTCCAGTCAGTCAGTCACTCAGTCAGTCAGTTAGTCCTTCAGCCAGTCAGTCAAGCAGTCAGTCATTTAGTCTCAGTCAGTCAGTCATTCAGTCAGTCAGTCAGTCAGTCAGTCGGTCAGTCCTGTGCAGTCAGTTAGTCACTAAAGCAGTCAGTCAGTCTCAGTCAGTCAGTCAGTCAGTCAGCCTTATTCAGTCAGTCTGTCAGTCATCCTTATTCAGTCAGTCTGCCAGTCAGTCAGTCAGTCAGTCCTGTCCAGTCAGTTAGTCAGTCAAGCAGTCAGTCAAGTAGTCAAGCAGTCAGCCAGTCAGTGTCAGTCAGTCATTTAGTCATTCAGTCAGTCAGTGAAATAGCCAGTCAGAGAGTCAAGCAGTCAGTCAGTCAGTCTCAGTCAGTCAGTTAGTCAGTCAGTCCAGTCTCAGTCAGTCAGGCAGTTAGTCAGTCAGTCTCGGTCAGTCAGTGAGTCAGTCAGTCAGTATCAGTCAGTCAGTGAGTCAGTCTGTCAGTCAGGCAGTATCAGTCAGGCAGTAAGACTCCGCTCGACAGTACTCCGATAGCCTAATGGCTAGACCGCTGGTCTTCCAAGCGAGTGGCCTGGGTTCGAGTCCCAGCCGGAGCGAATATCTTCAATGTATATATTTCTTTTCTAATTTGAAAATTCTTTTTTTTTTCAATTTCTTTCCTTTGCAATTATTGATTATTTATGTAGGGAAGAAAATTCTGAGTCAGTTTAATTTTTCGACACGAAGATTTCAAAGTGTTTAAATAAACAATTACCAAGGTGCATTTTTTGTTTTTATTATATTTAAAACTCCCACCGACAGAGCTCCCATAGACTAATGGCTAGAGTGTTAGGCTTCCAAGCGAGTGGCCCTGGGTTCGTGTCCCAGCCTGAACGAAAATCTTCAATGTATACTTTTAGTTTCTAATTTGAAATTTCTTCTTCTTTTTTTTTAATTTTTCTCTTTTGCGAATATTGATTATTTATGTAGGGAGAAAAATTCTGAGTCAGTTTAATTATTCGACCTGTAAATTTAAAGTAATTGAATCAATAATTACCAAGGTGCATTTTTTGTTTTTATTATATTTAAGACTTCCATCGACAGAGCTCCGATATCCTAATGGCTAGACCGTTGGGTTCCAAGCGCGTGGTACTGGGTTCGAGTCCCGGCCGAATCGAAAATCTTCCATGTATATATTTCTCTTCTAATTTGAAGATTCTTTTTTTTTTCAATTTCTTTCTTTTGCAAATATGGATTATTTATGTACGGAAGAAAATTCTGAGTCAGTTTAATCATTCGACCTTTAGATTTCAAAGATTTTAGATCAATAATTACTAAGGTGCATTTTTTGTTTTTATTATAATTAAGACACCGATCAACAGAGATCCGATAGTATATTGGCGAGAGCGTTGGGCTTCCATGAGTGTCGCCCTGGGTTCAAATCCCAGCCGGAAAGGAAATCTTAAATGCAAATATTTTTTTCTAATTTTATAATTCTTTTTTTTTTATTTTTCCCTTTTGCGAAGTCAGTCAGTCAGTCTGACAGTCAATCAGTCAAGCACTCAGTCATTCAGTCTCAGTCAGTCAGTCCAGTCAGTCAGTCACTCAGTCAGTCAGTTAGTCCTTCAGCCAGTCAGTCAAGCAGTCAGTCATTTAGTCTCAGTCAGTCAGTCATTCAGTCAGTCAGTCAGTCAGGCAGTCAGTCAGTCGGTCAGCCTTATTCAGTCAGTCTGTCAGTCAGTCAGTCAGTCAGCCTTATTCAGTCAGTCTGTCAGTCATCCTTATTCAGTCAGTCTGTCAGTCAGTCAGTCGGTCAGTCCTGTCCAGTCAGTTAGTCAGTCAAGCAGTCAGTCAAGTAGTCAAGCAGTCAGTCAGTCAGTGTCAGTCAGTCATTTAGTCATTCAGTCAGTCAGTGAAATAGCCAGTCAGAGAGTCAAGCAGTCAGTCAGTCAGTCTCAGTCAGTCAGTTAGTCAGTCAGTCAGTCAGTCAGTCAGTCAGTCCAGTCTCAGTCAGTCAGGCAGTTAGTCAGTCAGTCTCGGTCAGTCAGTGAGTCAGTCAGTCAGTATCAGTCAGTCAGTGAGTCAGTCTGTCAGTCAGGCAGTATCAGTCAGGCAGTAAGACTCCGCTCGACAGTACTCCGATAGCCTAATGGCTAGACCGCTGGTCTTCCAAGCGAGTGGCCTGGGTTCGAGTCCCAGCCGGAGCGAATATATTCAATGTATATATTTCTTTTCTAATTTGAAAATTCTTTTTTTTTTCAATTTCTTTCCTTTGCAATTATTGATTATTTATGTAGGGAAGAAAATTCTGAGTCAGTTTAATTTTTCGACACGAAGATTTCAAAGTGTTTAAATAAACAATTACCAAGGTGCATTTTTTGTTTTTATTATATTTAAAACTCCCACCGACATAGCTCCCATAGACTAATGGCTAGAGTGTTAGGCTTCCAAGCGAGTGGCCCTGGGTTCGAGTCCCAGCCTGAACGAAAATCTTCAATGTATACTTTTAGTTTCTAATTTGAAATTTCTTCTTCTTTTTTTTTAATTTTTCTCTTTTGCGAATATTGATTATTTATGTAGGGAGAAAAATTCTGAGTCAGTTTAATTATTCGACCTGTAAATTTAAAGTGTTTGAATCAATAATTACCAAGGTGCATTTTTTGTTTTTATTATATTTAAGACTTCCATCGACAGAGCTCCGATATTCTAATGGCTAGACCGTTGGGTTCCAAGCGCGTGGTACTGGGTTCGAGTCCCGGCCGAATCGAAAATCTTCCATGTATAAATTTCTCTTCTAATTTGAAGATTCTTTTTTTTTTCAATTTCTTTCTTTTGCAAATATGGATTATTTATGTACGGAAGAAAATTCTGAGTCAGTTTAATCATTCGACCTTTAGATTTCAAAGATTTTAGATCAATAATTACTAAGGTGCATTTTTTGTTTTTATTATAATTAAGACACCGATCAACAGAGATCCGATAGTATATTGGCGAGAGCGTTGGGCTTCCATGAGTGTCGCCCTGGGTTCAAATCCCAGCCGGAAAGGAAATCTTAAATGCAAATATTTTTTTCTAATTTTATAATTCTTTTTTTTTTATTTTTCCCTTTTGCGAAGTCAGTCAGTCAGTCTGACAGTCAATCAGTCAAGCACTCAGTCATTCAGTCTCAGTCAGTCAGTCCAGTCAGTCAGTCACTCAGTCAGTCAGTTAGTCCTTCAGCCAGTCAGTCAAGCAGTCAGTCATTTAGTCTCAGTCAGTCAGTCATTCAGTCAGTCAGTCAGTCAGGCAGTCAGTCAGTCAGTCAGTCGTTCAGTCCTGTGCAGTCAGTTAGTCACTAAAGCAGTCAGTCAGTCTCAGTCAGTCAGTCAGTCAGCCTTATTCAGTCAGTCTGTCAGTCATCCTTATTCAGTCAGTCTGTCAGTCAGTCAGTCGGTCAGTCCTGTCCAGTCAGTTAGTCAGTCAAGCAGTCAGTCAAGTAGTCAAGCAGTCAGTCAGTCAGTGTCAGTCAGTCATTTAGTCATTCAGTCAGTCAGTGAAATAGCCAGTCAGAGAGTCAAGCAGTCAGTCAGTCAGTCTCAGTCAGTCAGTTAGTCAGTCAGTCAGTCAGTCAGTCAGTCAGTCCAGTCTCAGTCAGTCAGGCAGTTAGTCAGTCAGTCTCGGTCAGTCAGTGAGTCAGTCAGTCAGTATCAGTCAGTCAGTGAGTCAGTCTGTCAGTCAGGCAGTATCAGTCAGGCAGTAAGACTCCGCTCGACAGTACTCCGATAGCCTAATGGCTAGACCGCTGGTCTTCCAAGCGAGTGGCCTGGGTTCGAGTCCCAGCCGGAGCGAATATCTTCAATGTATATATTTCTTTTCTAATTTGAAAATTCTTTTTTTTTTCAATTTCTTTCCTTTGCAATTATTGATTATTTATGTAGGGAAGAAAATTCTGAGTCAGTTTAATTTTTCGACACGAAGATTTCAAAGTGTTTAAATAAACAATTACCAAGGTGCATTTTTTGTTTTTATTATATTTAAAACTCCCACCGACAGAGCTCCCATAGACTAATGGCTAGAGTGTTAGGCTTCCAAGCGAGTGGCCCTGGGTTCGAGTCCCAGCCTGAACGAAAATCTTCAATGTATACTTTTAGTTTCTAATTTGAAATTTCTTCTTCTTTTTTTTTAATTTTTCTCTTTTGCGAATATTGATTATTTATGTAGGGAGAAAAATTCTGAGTCAGTTTAATTATTCGACCTGTAAATTTAAAGTGTTTGAATCAATAATTACCAAGGTGCATTTTTTGTTTTTATTATATTTAAGACTTCCATCGACAGAGCTCCGATATCCTAATGGCTTGACCGTTGGGTTCCAAGCGCGTGGTACTGGGTTCGAGTCCCGGCCGAATCGAAAATCTTCCATGTATATATTTCTCTTCTAATTTGAAGATTCTTTTTTTTTTCAATTTCTTTCTTTTGCAAATATGGATTATTTATGTACGGAAGAAAATTCTGAGTCAGTTTAATCATTCGACCTTTAGATTTCAAAGATTTTAGATCAATAATTACTAAGGTGCATTTTTTGTTTTTATTATAATTAAGACACCGATCAACAGAGATCCGATAGTATATTGGCGAGAGCGTTGGGCTTCCATGAGTGTCGCCCTGGGTTCAAATCCCAGCCGGAAAGGAAATCTTAAATGCAAATATTTTTTTCTAATTTTATAATTCTTTTTTTTTTATTTTTCCCTTTTGCGAAGTCAGTCAGTCAGTCTGACAGTCAATCAGTCAAGCACTCAGTCATTCAGTCTCAGTCAGTCAGTCCAGTCAGTCAGTCACTCAGTCAGTCAGTTAGTCCTTCAGCCAGTCAGTCAAGCAGTCAGTCATTTAGTCTCAGTCAGTCAGTCATTCAGTCAGTCAGTCAGTCAGGCAGTCAGTCAGTCGGTCAGCCTTATTCAGTCAGTCTGTCAGTCAGTCAGTCAGTCAGCCTTATTCAGTCAGTCTGTCAGTCATCCTTATTCAGTCAGTCTGTCAGTCAGTCAGTCGGTCAGTCCTGTCCAGTCAGTTAGTCAGTCAAGCAGTCAGTCAAGTAGTCAAGCAGTCAGTCAGTCAGTGTCAGTCAGTCATTTAGTCATTCAGTCAGTCAGTGAAATAGCCAGTCAGAGAGTCAAGCAGTCAGTCAGTCAGTCTCAGTCAGTCAGTTAGTCAGTCAGTCAGTCAGTCAGTCAGTCAGTCCAGTCTCAGTCAGTCAGGCAGTTAGTCAGTCAGTCTCGGTCAGTCAGTGAGTCAGTCAGTCAGTATCAGTCAGTCAGTGAGTCAGTCTGTCAGTCAGGCAGTATCAGTCAGGCAGTAAGACTCCGCTCGACAGTACTCCGATAGCCTAATGGCTAGACCGCTGGTCTTCCAAGCGAGTGGCCTGGGTTCGAGTCCCAGCCGGAGCGAATATCTTCAATGTATATATTTCTTTTCTAATTTGAAAATTCTTTTTTTTTTCAATTTCTTTCCTTTGCAATTATTGATTATTTATGTAGGGAAGAAAATTCTGAGTCAGTTTAATTTTTCGACACGAAGATTTCAAAGTGTTTAAATAAACAATTACCAAGGTGCATTTTTTGTTTTTATTATATTTAAAACTCCCACCGACAGAGCTCCCATAGACTAATGGCTAGAGTGTTAGGCTTCCAAGCGAGTGGCCCTGGGTTCGAGTCCCAGCCTGAACGAAAATCTTTAATGTATACTTTTAGTTTCTAATTTGAAATTTCTTCTTCTTTTTTTTTTAATTTTTCTCTTTTGCGAATATTGATTATTTATGTAGGGAGAAAAATTCTGAGTCAGTTTAATTATTCGACCTGTAAATTTAAAGTGTTTGAATCAATAATTACCAAGGTGCATTTTTTGTTTTTATTATATTTAAGACTTCCATCGACAGAGCTCCGATATCCTAATGGCTAGACCGTTGGGTTCCAAGCGCGTGGTACTGGGTTCGAGTCCCGGCCGAATCGAAAATCTTCCATGTATATATTTCTCTTCTAATTTGAAGATTCTTTTTTTTTCAATTTCTTTCTTTTGCAAATATGGATTATTTATGTACGGAAGAAAATTCTGAGTCAGTTTAATCATTCGACCTTTAGATTTCAAAGATTTTAGATCAATAATTACTAAGGTACATTTTTTGTTTTTATTATAATTAAGACACCGATCAACAGAGATCCGATAGTATATTGGCGAGAGCGTTGGGCTTCCATGAGTGTCTCCCTGGGTTCAAATCCCAGCCGGAAAGGAAATCTTAAATGCAAATATTTTTTTCTAATTTTATAATTCTTTTTTTTTATTTTTCCCTTTTGCGAAGTCAGTCAGTCAGTCTGACAGTCAATCAGTCAAGCACTCAGTCATTCAGTCTCAGTCAGTCAGTCTGTCACTCAGTCAGTCAGTCAGCCTTATTCAGTCAGTCTGTCAGTCATCCTTATTCAGTCAGTCTGTCAGTCAGTCAGTCGGTCAGTCCTGTCCAGTCAGTTAGTCAGTCAAGCAGTCAGTCAAGTAGTCAAGCAGTCAGTCAGTCAGTGTCAGTCAGTCATTTAGTCATTCAGTCAGTCAGTGAAATAGCCAGTCAGAGAGTCAAGCAGTCAGTCAGTCAGTCTCAGTCAGTCAGTTAGTCAGTCAGTCAGTCAGTCAGTCAGTCAGTCCAGTCTCAGTCAGTCAGGCAGTTAGTCAGTCAGTCTCGGTCATTCAGTGAGTCAGTCAGTCAGTATCAGTCAGTCAGTGAGTCAGTCTGTCAGTCAGGCAGTATCAGTCAGGCAGTAAGACTCCGCTCGACAGTACTCCGATAGCCTAATGGCTAGACCGCTGGTCTTCCAAGCGAGTGGCCTGGGTTCGAGTCCCAGCCGGAGCGAATATCTTCAATGTATATATTTCTTTTCTAATTTGAAAATTCTTTTTTTTTTCAATTTCTTTCCTTTGCAATTATTGATTATTTATGTAGGGAAGAAAATTCTGAGTCAGTTTAATTTTTCGACACGAAGATTTCAAAGTGTTTAAATAAACAATTACCAAGGTGCATTTTTTGTTTTTATTATATTTAAAACTCCCACCGACAGAGCTCCCATAGACTAATGGCTAGAGTGTTAGGCTTCCAAGCGAGTGGCCCTGGGTTCGAGTCCCAGCCTGAACGAAAATCTTTAATGTATACTTTTAGTTTCTAATTTGAAATTTCTTCTTCTTTTTTTTTTAATTTTTCTCTTTTGCGAATATTGATTATTTATGTAGGGAGAAAAATTCTGAGTCAGTTTAATTATTCGACCTGTAAATTTAAAGTGTTTGAATCAATAATTACCAAGGTGCATTTTTTGTTTTTATTATATTTAAGACTTCCATCGACAGAGCTCCGATATCCTAATGGCTAGACCGTTGGGTTCCAAGCGCGTGGTACTGGGTTCGAGTCCCGGCCGAATCGAAAATCTTCCATGTATATATTTCTCTTCTAATTTGAAGATTCTTTTTTTTTCAATTTCTTTCTTTTGCAAATATGGATTATTTATGTACGGAAGAAAATTCTGAGTCAGTTTAATCATTCGACCTTTAGATTTCAAAGATTTTAGATCAATAATTACTAAGGTACATTTTTTGTTTTTATTATAATTAAGACACCGATCAACAGAGATCCGATAGTATATTGGCGAGAGCGTTGGGCTTCCATGAGTGTCGCCCTGGGTTCAAATCCCAGCCGGAAAGGAAATCTTAAATGCAAATATTTTTTTCTAATTTTATAATTCTTTTTTTTTATTTTTCCCTTTTGCGAAGTCAGTCAGTCAGTCTGACAGTCAATCAGTCAAGCACTCAGTCATTCAGCCTCAGTCAGTCAGTCCAGTCAGTCAGTCACTCAGTCAGTCAGTTAGTCCTTCAGCCAGTCAGTCAAGCAGTCAGTCATTTAGTCTCAGTCAGTCAGTCATTCAGTCAGTCAGTCAGTCAGGCAGTCAGTCAGTCGGTCAGCCTTATTCAGTCAGTCTGTCAGTCAGTCAGTCAGTCAGCCCTATTCAGTCAGTCTGTCAGTCATCCTTATTCAGTCAGTCTGTCAGTCAGTCAGTCGGTCAGTCCTGTCCAGTCAGTTAGTCAGTCAAGCAGTCAGTCAAGTAGTCAAGCAGTCAGTCAGTCAGTGTCAGTCAGTCATTTAGTCATTCAGTCAGTCAGTGAAATAGCCAGTCAGAGAGTCAAGCAGTCAGTCAGTCAGTCTCAGTCAGTCAGTTAGTCAGTCAGTCAGTCAGTCAGTCAGTCAGTCCAGTCTCAGTCAGTCAGGCAGTTAGTCAGTCAGTCTCGGTCAGTCAGTGAGTCAGTCAGTCAGTATCAGTCAGTCAGTGAGTCAGTCTGTCAGTCAGGCAGTATCAGTCAGGCAGTAAGACTCCGCTCGACAGTACTCCGATAGCCTAATGGCTAGACCGCTGGTCTTCCAAGCGAGTGGCCTGGGTTCAAGTCCCAGCCGGAGCGAATATCTTCAATGTATATATTTCTTTTCTAATTTGAAAATTCTTTTTTTTTTCAATTTCTTTCCTTTGCAATTATTGATTATTTATGTAGGGAAGAAAATTCTGAGTCAGTTTAATTTTTCGACACGAAGATTTCAAAGTGTTTAAATAAACAATTACCAAGGTGCATTTTTTGTTTTTATTATATTTAAAACTCCCACCGACAGAGCTCCCATAGACTAATGGCTAGAGTGTTAGGCTTCCAAGCGAGTGGCCCTGGGTTCGAGTCCCAGCCTGAACGAAAATCTTCAATGTATACTTTTAGTTTCTAATTTGAAATTTCTTCTTCTTTTTTTTTAATTTTTCTCTTTTGCGAATATTGATTATTTATGTAGGGAGAAAAATTCTGAGTCAGTTTAATTATTCGACCTGTAAATTTAAAGTGTTTGAATCAATAATTACCAAGGTGCATTTTCTGTTTTTATTATATTTAAGACTTCCATCGACAGAGCTCCGATAGCCTAATGGCTAGACCGTTGGGTTCCAAGCGCGTGGTACTGGGTTCGAGTCCCGGTCGAATCGAAAATCTTCCATGTATAAATTTCTCTTCTAATTTGAAGATTCTTTTTTTTTTCAATTTCTTTCTTTTGCAAATATGGATTATTTATGTACGGAAGAAAATTCTGAGTCAGTTTAATCATTCGACCTTTAGATTTCAAAGATTTTAGATCAATAATTACTAAGGTGCATTTTTTGTTTTTATTATAATTAAGACACCGATCAACAGAGATCCGATAGTATATTGGCGAGAGCGTTGGGCTTCCATGAGTGTCGCCCTGGGTTCAAATCCCAGCCGGAAAGGAAATCTTAAATGCAAATATTTTTTTCTAATTTTATAATTCTTTTTTTTTTTATTTTTCCCTTTTGCGAAGTCAGTCAGTCAGTCTGACAGTCAATCAGTCAAGCACTCAGTCATTCAGTCTCAGTCAGTCAGTCCAGTCAGTCAGTCACTCAGTCAGTCAGTTAGTCCTTCAGCCAGTCAGTCAAGCAGTCAGTCATTTAGTCTCAGTCAGTCAGTCATTCAGTCAGTCAGTCAGTCAGGCAGTCAGTCAGTCAGTCAGTCGTTCAGTCCTGTGCAGTCAGTTAGTCACTAAAGCAGTCAGTCAGTCTCAGTCAGTCAGTCAGTCAGCCTTATTCAGTCAGTCTGTCAGTCATCCTTATTCAGTCAGTCTGTCAGTCAGTCAGTCGGTCAGTCCTGTCCTGTCAGTTATTCAGTCAAGCAGTCAGTCAAGTAGTCAAGCAGTCAGTCAGTCAGTGTCAGTCAGTCATTTAGTCATTCAGTCAGTGAGTGAAATAGCCAGTCAGAGAGTCAAGCAGTCAGTCAGTCAGTCTCAGTCAGTCAGTTAGTCAGTCAGTCAGTCAGTCAGTCAGTCAGTCCAGTCTCAGTCAGTCAGGCAGTTAGTCAGTCAGTCTCGGTCAGTCAGTGAGTCAGTCAGTCAGTATCAGTCAGTCAGTGAGTCAGTCTGTCAGTCAGGCAGTATCAGTCAGGCAGTAAGACTCCGCTCGACAGAACTCCGATAGCCTAATGGCTAGACCGCTGGTCTTCCAAGCGAGTGGCCTGGGTTCGAGTCCCAGCCGGAGCGAATATCTTCAATGTATATATTTCTTTTCTAATTTGAAAATTCTTTTTTTTTTTAATTTCTTTCCTTTGCAATTATTGATTATTTATGTAGGGAAGAAAATTCTGAGTCAGTTTAATTTTTCGACACGAAGATTTCAAATTGTTTAAATAAACAATTACCAAGGTGCATTTTTTGTTTTTATTATATTTAAAACTCCCACCGACAGAGCTCCCCTAGACTAATGGCTAGAGTGTTAGGCTTCCAAGCGAGTGGCCCTGGGTTCGAGTCCCAGCCTGAACGAAAATCTTCAATGTATACTTTTAGTTTCTATTTCGAAATTTCTTCTTCTTTTTTTTTTTAATTTTTCTCTTTTGCGAATATTGATTATTTATGTAGGGAGAAAAATTCTGTGTCAGTTTAATTATTCGACCTGTAAATTTCAAAGTGTTTGAATCAATAATTACCAAGGTGCATTTTTTGTTTTTATTATATTTAAGACTTCCACCGACACAGCTCCGATAGCCTAATGGCTAGACCGTTGGGTTCCAAGCGCGTGGTACTGGGTTCGAGTACCGGCCGGAACGAAAATCTTCCATGTATATATTTCTCTTCTAATTTGAAGATTCTTTTTTTTTTTCAATTTCTTTCTTTTGCAAATATGGATTATTTATGTACGGAAGAAAATTCTGAGTCAGTTTAATCATTCGATCTTTAGATTTCAAAGATTTTAGATCAATAATTACTAAGGTGCATTTTTTGTTTTTATTATAATTAAGACACCGATCAACAGAGATCCGATAGTATATTGGCGAGAGCGTTGGGCTTCCATGAGTGTCGCCCTGGGTTCAAATCCCAGCCGGAAAGGAAATCTTAAATGCAAATATTTTTTTTTTATTTTATAATTCTTTTTTTTTTTTTTATTTTTCCCTTTTGCGAAGTCAGTCAGTCAGTCTGACAGTCAATCAGTCAAGCACTCAGTCATTTAGTCTCAGTCAGTCAGTCATTCAGTCAGTCAGTCAGTCAGGCAGTCAGTCAGTCAGTCAGTCGGTCAGTCCTGTGCAGTCAGTTAGTCACTAAAGCAGTCAGTCAGTCTCAGTCAGTCAGTCAGTCAGTCAGTCCAGTCCAGTCTCAGTGAGTCAGTCAGTCAGTCTCGGTCAGTCAGTCAGTCAGTCATTCAGTCAGTCAGTCAGTCAGGCAGTCAGTCAGTCGGTCAGCCTTATTCAGTCAGTCTGTCAGTCAGTCAGCCTTATTCAGTCAGTCTGTCAGTCATCCTTATTCAGTCAGTCTGTCAGTCAGTCAGTCGGTCAGCCTTATTCAGTCAGTCTGTCAGTCAGTCAGCCTTATTCAGTCAGTCTGTCAGTCATCCTTATTCAGTCAGTCTGTCAGTCAGTCAGTCGGTCAGTCCTGTCCAGTCAGTTAGTCAGTCAAGCAGTCAGTCAGGTTGTCAAGCAGTCAGTCAGTCAGTGTCAGTCAGTCATTTAGTCATTCAGTCAGTCAGTGAAATAGCCAGTCAGAGAGTCAAGCAGTCAGTCAGTCAGTCTCAGTCAGTCAGTTAGTCAGTCAGTCAGTCAGTCAGTCAGTCAGTCCAGTCTCAGTCAGTCAGGCAGTTAGTCAGTCAGTCTCGGTCAGTCAGTGAGTCAGTCAGTCAGTATCAGTCAGTCAGTGAGTCAGTCTGTCAGTCAGGCAGTATCAGTCAGGCAGTAAGACTCCGCTCGACAGAACTCCGATAGCCTAATGGCTAGACCGCTGGTCTTCCAAGCGAGTGGCCTGGGTTCGAGTCCCAGCCGGAGCGAATATCTTCAATGTATATATTTCTTTTCTAATTTGAAAATTCTTTTTTTTTTCAATTTTTTTCCTTTGCAATTATTGATTATTTATGTAGGGAAGAAAATTCTGAGTCAGTTTAATCATTCGACCTTTAGATTTCAAAGATTTTAGATCAATAATTACTAAGGTGCATTTTTTGTTTTTATTATAATTAAGACACCGATCAACAGAGATCCGATAGAATAGAGGCGAGAGCGTTGGGCTTCCATGAGTGTCGCCCTGGGTTCAAATCCCAGCCGGAAAGGAAATCTTAAATGCAAATATTTTTTTCTAATTTTATAATTCTTTTTTTTTATTTTTCCCTTTTGCGAAGTCAGTCAGTCAGTCTGACAGTCAATCAGTCAAGCACTCAGTCATTCAGTCTCAGTCAGTCAGTCCAGTCAGTCAGTCACTCAGTCAGTCAGTTAGTCCTTCAGCCAGTCAGTCAAGCAGTCAGTCATTTAGTCTCAGTCAGTTAGTCATTCAGTCAGTCAGTCAGTCAGGCAATCAGTCAGTCAGTCAGTCGGTCAGTCCTGTGCAGTCAGTTAGTCACTAAAGCAGTCAGTCAGTCTCAGTCAGTCAGTCAGTCAGTCAGTCCAGTCTCAGTCAGTCAGTCAGTCAGTCTCGGTCAGTCAGTCAGTCAGTCATTCAGTCAGTCAGTCAGTCAGGCAGTCAGTCAGTCGGTCAGCCTTATTCAGTCAGTCTGTCAGTCAGTCAGTCAGTCAGCCTTATTCAGTCAGTCTGTCAGTCATCCTTATTCAGTCAGTCTGTCAGTCAGTCAGTCGGTCAGTCCTGTCAGTCAGTTAGTCAGTCAAGCAGTCAGTCAGGTAGTCAAGCAGTCAGTCAGTCATTTAGTCATTCAGTCAGTCAGTGAAATAGCCAGTCAGAGAGTCAAGCAGTCAGTCAGTCAGTCTCAGTCTGTCAGTTAGTCAGTCAGTCAGTCAGTCAGTCCAGTCTCAGTCAATCAGGCAGTTAGTCAGTCAGTCTCGGTCAGTCAGTGAGTCAGTCAGTCAGTATCAGTCAGTCAGTGAGTCAGTCTGTCAGTCAGGCAGTATCAGTCAGGCAGTAAGACTCCGCTCGACAGAACTCTGATAGCCTAATGGCTAGACCGCTGATCTTCCAAGCGAGTGGCCTGGGTTCGAGTCCCAGCCGGAGCGAATATCTTCAATGTATATATTTTTTTTCTAATTTGAAAATTCTTTTTTTTTCAATTTCTTTCCTTTGCAATTATTGATTATTTATGTAGGGAAGAAAATTCTGACACGAAGATTTCAAAGTGTTTAAATAAACAATTACCAAGGTGCATTTTTTGTTTTTATTATATTTAAAACTCCCACCGACAGAGCTCGCATAGACTAATGGCTAGAGTGTTAGGCTTCCAAGCGAGTGGCCCTGGGTTCGAGTCCCAGCCTGAACGAAACTCTTCAATGTATACTTTTAGTTTCTAATTTGAAATTTCTTCTTCTTTTTTTTTTAATTTTTCTCTTTTGCGAATATTGATTATTTATGTGGGGAGAAAAATTCTGAGTCAGTTTAATTATTCGACCTGTAAATTTCAAAGTGTTTGAATCAATAATTACCAAGGTGCATTTTTTGTTTTTATTATATTTAAGACTTCCATCGACAGAGCTCCGATAGCCTAATGGCTAGACCGTTGGGTTCCAAGCGCGTGGTACTGGGTTCGAGTCCCGGCCGGAACGAAAATCTTCCATGTATATATTTCTCTTCTAATTTGAAGATTCTTTTTTTTTTTTTCAATTTCTTTCTTTTGCAAATATGGATTATTTATGTACGGAAGAAAATTCAGAGTCAGTTTAATCATTCGACCTTTAGATTTCAAAGATTTTAGATCAATAATTACTAAGGTGCATTTTTTGTTTTTATTATAATTAAGACACCGATCAACAGAGATCCGATAGTATATTGGCGAGAGCGTTGGGCTTCCATGAGTGTCGCCCTGGGTTCAAATCCCAGCCGGAAATGAAATCTTAAATGCAAATATTTTTTTCTAATTTTATAATTCTTTTTTTTTTATTTTTCCCTTTTGCGAAGTCAGTCAGTCAGTCTGACAGTCAATCAGTCAAGCACTCAGTCATTCAGTCTCAGTCAGTCAGTCCAGTCAGTCAGTCACTCAGTCAGTCAGTTAGTCCTTCAGCCAGTCAGTCAAGCAGTCAGTCATTTAGTCTCAGTCAGTCAGTCATTCAGTCAGTCAGTAAGTCAGGCAGTCAGTCAGTCAGTCAGTCGGTCAGTCCTGTGCAGTCAGTTAGTCACTAAAGCAGTCAGTCAGTCTCAGTCAGTCAGTCAGTCAGTCAGTCCAGTCCAGTCTCAGTCAGTCAGTCAGTCAGTATCGGTCATTCAGTCAGTCAGTCATTCAGTCAGTCAGTCAGTCAGGCAGTCAGTCAGTCGGTCAGCCTTATTCAGTCAGTCTGTCAGTCAGTCAGCCTTATTCAGTCAGTCTGTCAGTCATCCCTATTCAGTCAGTCTGTCAGTCAGTCAGTCGGTCAGTTCTGTCCAGTCAGTTAGTCAGTCAAGCAGTCAGTCAGGTAGTCAAGCAGTCAGTCAGTCAGTGTCAGTCAGGCATTTAGTCATTCAGTCAGTCAGTGAAATAGCCAGTCAGAGAGTCAAGCAGTCAGTCAGTCAGTCTCAGTCAGTCAGTTAGTCAGTCAGTCAGTCAGTCAGTCAGTCAGTCCAGTCTCAGTCAGTCAGGCAGTTAGTCAGTCAGTCTCGGTCAGTCAGTGAGTCAGTCAGTCAGTATCAGTCAGTCAGTGAGTCAGTCTGTCAGTCAGGCAGTATCAGTCAGGCAGTAAGACTCCGCTCGACAGAACTCCGATAGCCTAATGGCTAGACCGCTGGTCTTCCAAGCGAGTGCCCTGGGTTCGAGTCCCAGCCGGAGCGAATATCTTCAATGTATATATTTCTTTTCTAATTTGAAAATTCTTTTTTTTTTCAATTTCTTTCCTTTGCAATTATTGATTATTTATGTAGGGAAGAAAATTCTGAGTCAGTTTAATTTTTCGACACGAAGATTTCAAAGTGTTTAAATAAACAATTACCAAGGTGCATTTTTTGTTTTTATTATATTTAAAACTCCCACCGGCAGAGCTCCCATAGACTAAAGGCTAGAGTGTTAGGCTTCCAAGCGAGTGGCCCTGGGTTCGAGTCCCAGCCTGAACGAAAATCTTCAATGTATACTTTTAGTTTCTAATTTGAAATTTCTTCTTCTTTTTTTTAATTTTTCTCTTTTGAGAATATTGATTATTTATGTAGGGAGAAAAATTCTGAGTCAGTTTAATTATTCGACCTGTAAATTTCAAAGTGTTTGAATCAATAATTACCAAGGTGCATTTTTTGTTTTTATTATATTTAAGACTTCCATCGACAGAGCTCCGATAGCCTAATGGCTAGACCGTTGGGTTCCTAGCGCGTGGTACTGGGTTCGAGTCCCGGCCGGAAAGGAAATCTTAAATGCAAATATTTTTTTCTAATTTTATAATTCTTTTTTTTTTTATTTTTCCCTTTTGCGAAGTCAGTCAGTCAGTCTGACAGTCAATCAGTCAAGCACTCAGTCATTCAGTCTCAGTCAGTCAGTCCAGTCAGTCAGTCACTCAGTCAGTCAGTTAGTCCTTCAGCCAGTCAGTCAAGCAGTCAGTCATTTAGTCTCAGTCAGTCAGTCATTCAGTCAGTCAGTCAGTCAGGCAGTCAGTCAGTCAGTCAGTCGGTCAGTCCTGTGCAGTCAGTTAGTCACTAAAGCAGTCAGTCAGTCTCAGTCAGTCAGTCAGTCAGTCAGTCCAGTCCAGTCTCAGTCAGTCAGTCAGTCAGTCTCGGTCAGTCAGTCAGTCAGTCATTCAGTCAGTCAGTCAGTCAGGCAGTCAGTCAGTCGGTCAGCCTTATTCAGTCAGTCTGTCAGTCAGTCAGTCAGTCAGCGTTATTCAGTCAGTCTGTCAGTCATCCTTATTCAGTCAGTCTGTCAGTCAGTCAGTCGGTCAGTCCTGTCCAGTCAGTTAGTCAGTCAAGCAGTCAGTCAGGTAGTCAAGCAGTCAGTCAGTCAGTGTCAGTCAGTCATTTAGTCATTCAGTCAGTCAGTGAAATAGCCAGTCAGAGAGTCAAGCAGTCAGTCAGTCAGTCTCAGTCAGTCAGTTAGTCAGTCAGTCAGTCAGTCAGTCAGTCAGTCCAGTCTCAGTCAGTCAGGCAGTTAGTCAGTCAGTCTCGGTCAGTCAGTGAGTCAGTCAGTCAGTATCAGTCAGTCAGTGAGTCAGTCTGTCAGTCAGGCAGTATCAGTCAGGCAGTAAGACTCCGCTCGACAGAACTCCGATAGCCTAATGGCTAGACCGCTGGTCTTCCAAGCGAGTGGCCTGGGTTCGAGTCCCAGCCGGAGCGAATATCTTCAACGTATATATTTCTTTTCTAATTTGAAAATTCTTTTTTTTTTCAATTTCTTTCCTTTGCAATTATTGATTATTTATGTAGGGAAGAAAATTCTGACACGAAGATTTCAAAGTGTTTAAATAAACAATTACCAAGGTGCATTTTTTGTTTTTATTATATTTAAGACTTCCATCGACAGAGCTCCGATAGCCTAATGGCTAGACCGTTGGGTTCCAAGCGCGTGGTACTGGGTTCGAGTCCCGGCTGGAACGAAAATCTTCCATGTATATATTTCTCTTCTAATTTGAAGATTCTTTTTTTTTTCAATTTCTTTCTTTTGCAAATATGGATTATTTATGTACGGAAGAAAATTCTGAGTCAGTTTAATCATTCGACCTTTAGATTTCAAAGATTTTAGATCAATAATTACTAAGGTGCATTTTTTGTTTTTATTATAATTAAGACACCGATCAACAGAGATCCGATAGTATATTGGCGAGAGCGTAGGGCTTCCATGAGTGTCGCCCTGGGTTCAAACCCCAGCCGGAAAGGAAATCTTAAATGCAAATATTTTTTTCTAATTTTATAATTCTTTTTTTTTTATTTTTCCCTTTTGCGAAGTCAGTCAGTCAGTCTGACAGTCAATCAGTCAAGCACTCAGTCATTCAGTCTCAGTCAGTCAGTCCAGTCAGTCAGTCACTTAGTCAGTCAGTTAGTCCTTCAGCCAGTCAGTCAAGCAGTCAGTCATTTAGTCTCAGTCAGTCAGTCATTCAGTCAGTCAGTCAGTCAGGCAGTCAGTCAGTCAGTCAGTCGGTCAGTCCTGTGCAGTCAGTTAGTCACTAAAGCAGTCAGTCAGTCTCAGTCAGTCAGTCAGTCAGTCAGTCCAGTCCAGTCTCAGTCAGTCAGTCAGTCAGTCAGTCTCGGTCAGTCAGTCAGTCAGTCATTCAGTCAGTCAGTCAGTCAGGCAGTCAGTCAGTCGGTCAGCCTTATTCAGTCAGTCTGTCAGTCAGTCAGTCAGTCAGCCTTATTCAGTCAGTCTGTCAGTCATCCTTATTCAGTCAGTCTGTCAGTCAGTCAGTCGGTCAGTCCTGTCCAGTCAGTTAGTCGGTCAAGCAGTCAGTCAGGTAGTCAAGCAGCCAGTCAGTCAGTGTCAGTCAGTCATTTAGTCATTCAGTCAGTCAGTGAAATATCCAGTCAGAGAGTCAAGCAGTCAGTCAGTCAGTCTCAGTCAGTCAGTTAGTCAGTCAGTCAGTCAGTCAGTCAGTCCAGTCTCAGTCAGTCAGGCAGTTAGTCAGTCAGTCTCGGTCAGTCAGTGAGTCAGTCAGTCAGTATCAGTCAGTCAGTGAGTCAGTCTGTCAGTCAGGCAGTATCAGTCAGGCAGTAAGACTCCGCTCGACAGAACTCCGATAGCCTAATGGCTAGACCGCTGGTCTTCCAAGCGAGTGGCCTGGGTTCGAGTCCCAGCCGGAGCGAATATCGTCAATGTATATATTTCTTTTCTAATTTGAAAATTCTTTTTTTTTCAATTTCTTTCCTTTGCAATTATTGATTATTTATGTAGGGAAGAAAATTCTGAGTCAGTTTAATTTTTCGACACGAAGATTTCAAAGTGTTTAAATAAACAATTACCAAGGTGCATTTTTTGTTTTTATTATATTTAAAACTCCCACCGACAGAGCTCCCATAGACTAATGGCTAGAGTGTTAGGCTTCCAAGCGAGTGGCCCTGGGTTCGAGTCCCAGCCTGAACGAAAATCTTCAATGTATACTTTTAGTTTCTAATTTGAAATTTCTTCTTCTTTTTTTTTTTTAATTTTTCTCTTTTGCGAATATTGATTATTTATGTAGGGAGAAAAATTCTGAGTCAGTTTAATTATTCGACCTGTAAATTTCAAAGTGTTTGAATCAATAATTACCAAGGTGCATTTTTTGTTTTTATTATATTTAAGACTTCCATCGACAGAGCTCCGATAGCCTAATGGCTAGACCGTTGGGTTCCAAGCGCGTGGTACTGGGTTCGAGTCCCGGCCGGAACGAAAATCTTCCATGTATATATTTCTCTTCTAATTTGAAGATTCTTTTTTTTTTCAATTTCTTTCTTTTGCAAATATGGATTATTTATGTACGGAAGAAAATTCTGAGTCAGTTTAATCATACGACCTTTAGATTTCAAAGATTTTAGATCAATAATTACAAACGTGCATTTTTTGTTTTTATTATAATTAAGACACCGATCAACAGAGATCCGATAGTATATTGGCGAGAGCGTTGGGTTCCTAGCGCGTGGTACTGGGTTCGAGTCCCGGCCGGAATGGAAATCTTAAATGCAAATATTTTTTTCTAATTTTATAATTCTTTTTTTTAATTTTTCCCTTTTGCGAAGTCAGTCAGTCAGTCTGACAGTCAATCAGTCAAGCACTCAGTCATTCAGTCTCAGTCAGTCAGTCCAGTCAGTCAGTCACTCAGTCAGTCAGTTAGTCCTTCAGCCAGTCAGTCAAGCAGTCAGTCATTTAGTCTCAGTCAGTCAGTCATTCAGTCAGTCAGTCAGTCAGTCAGTCAGTCAGTCAGTCGGTGAGTCCTGTGCAGTCAGTTAGTCACTAAAGCAGTCAGTCAGTCTCAGTCAGTCAGTCAGTCAGTCCAGTCCAGTCTCAGTCAGTCAGTCAGTCAGTCTCGGTCAGTCATTCAGTCAGTCAGTCAGTCAGGCAGTCAGTCAGTCGGTCAGCCTTATTCAGTCAGTCTGTCAGTCAGTCAGTCAGTCAGTCTTATTCAGTCAGTCTGTCAGTCATCCTTATTCAGTCAGTCTGTCAGTCAGTCAGTCGGTCAGTCCTGTCCAGTCAGTTAGTCAGTCAAGCAGTCAGTCAGGTAGTCAAGCAGTCAGTCAGGTAGTCAAGCAGTCAGTCAGTCAGTGTCAGTCAGTCATTTAGTCATTCAGTCAGTCAGTGAAATAGCCAGTCAGAGAGTCAAGCAGTCAGTCAGCCAGTCTCAGTCAGTCAGTTAGTCAGTCAGTCAGTCAGTCAGTCAGTCAGTCCAGTCTCAGTCAGTCAGGCAGTTAGTCAGTCAGTCTCGGTCAGTCAGTGAGTCAGTCAGTCAGTATCAGTCAGTCAGTGAGTCAGTCTGTCAGTCAGGCAGTATCAGTCAGGCAGTAAGACTCCGCTCGACAGAACTCCGATAGCCTAATGGCTAGACCGCTGGTCTTCCAAGCGAGTGGCCTGGGTTCGAGTCCCAGCCGGAGCGAATATCTTCAATGTATATATTTCTTTTCTAATTTGAAAATTCTTTTTTTTTTCAATTTCTTTCCTTTGCAATTATTGATTATTTATGTAGGGAAGAAAATTCTGAGTCAGTTTAATCATTCGACCTTTAGATTTCAAAGATTTTAGATCAATAATTACTAAGGTGCTTTTTTTGTTTTTATTATAATTAAGACACAGATCAACAGATATCCGATAGTATATTGGCGAGAGCGTTGGGCTTCCATGAGTGTCGCCCTGGGTTCAAATCCCAGCCGGAAAGGAAATCTTAAATGCAAATATTTTTTTCTAATTTTATAATTCTTTTTTTTTTTTATTTTTCCCTTTTGCGAAGTCAGTCAGTCAGTCTGACAGTCAATCAGTCAAGCACTCAGTCATTCAGTCTCAGTCAGTCAGTCCAGTCAGTCAGTCACTCAGTCAGTCAGTTAGTCCTTCAGCCAGTCAGTCAAGCAGTCAGTCATTTAGTCTCAGTCAGTCAGTCATTCAGTCAGTCAGTCAGTCAGTCAGTCAGTCAGTCGGTCAGTCCTGTGCAGTCAGTTAGTCACTAAAGCAGTCAGTCAGTCTCAGTCAGTCAGTCAGTCAGTCAGTCCAGTCCAGTCTCAGTCAGTCAGTCAGTCTCGGTCAGTCAGTCAGTCAGTCAGTCAGTCAGTCATTCAGTCAGTCAGTCAGTCAGGCAGTCAGTCAGTCGGTCAGCCTTATTCAGTCAGTCTGTCAGTCAGTCAGTCAGTCAGCCTTATTCAGTCAGTCTGTCAGTCATCCTTATTCAGTCAGTCTGTCAGTCAGTCAGTCGGTCAGTCCTGTCCAGTCAGTTAGTCAGTCAAGCAGTCAGTCAGGTAGTCAAGCAGTCAGTCAGTCAGTGTCAGTCAGTCATTTAGTCATTCAGTCAGTCAGTGAAATAGCCAGTCAGAGAGTCAAGCAGTCAGTCAGTCAGTCTCAGTCAGTCAGTTAGTCAGTCAGTCAGTCAGTCAGTCAGTCAGTCAGTCCAGTCTCAGTCAGTCAGGCAGTTAGTCAGTCAGTCTCGGTCAGTCAGTGAGTCAGTCAGTCAGTATCAGTCAGTCAGTGAGTCAGTCTGTCAGTCAGGCAGTATCAGTCAGGCAGTAAGACTCCGCTCGACAGAACTCCGATAGCCTAATGGCTAGACCGCTGGTCTTCCAAGCGAGTGGCCTGGGTTCGAGTCCCAGCCGGAGCGAATATCGTCAATGTATATATTTCTTTTCTAATTTGAAAATTCTTTTTTTTTCAATTTCTTTCCTTTGCAATTATTGATTATTTATGTAGGGAAGAAAATTCTGAGTCAGTTTAATTTTTCGACACGAAGATTTCAAAGTGTTTAAATAAACAATTACCAAGGTGCATTTTTTGTTTTTATTATATTTAAAACTCCCACCGACAGAGCTCCCATAGACTAATGGCTAGAGTGTTAGGCTTCCAAGCGAGTGGCCCTGGGTTCGAGTCCCAGCCTGAACGAAAATCTTCAATGTATACTTTTAGTTTCTAATTTGAAATTTCTTCTTCTTTTTTTTTTTTAATTTTTCTCTTTTGCGAATATTGATTATTTATGTAGGGAGAAAAATTCTGAGTCAGTTTAATTATTCGACCTGTAAATTTCAAAGTGTTTGAATCAATAATTACCAAGGTGCATTTTTTGTTTTTATTATATTTAAGACTTCCATCGACAGAGCTCCGATAGCCTAATGGCTAGACCGTTGGGTTCCTAGCGCGTGGTACTGGGTTCGAGTCCCGGCCGGAAAGGAAATCTTAAATGCAAATATTTTTTTCTAATTTTATAATTCTTTTTTTTTATTTTTCCCTTTTGCGAAGTCAGTCAGTCAGTCTGACAGTCAATCAGTCAAGCACTCAGTCATTCAGTCTCAGTCAGTCAGTCCAGTCAGTCAGTCACTCAGTCAGTCAGTCACTCAGTCAGTCAGTTAGTCCTTCAGCCAGTCAGTCAAGCAGTCAGTCATTTAGTCTCAGTCAGTCAGTCATTCAGTCAGTCAGTCAGTCGGTCAGTCCTGTGCAGTCAGTTAGTCACTAAAGCAGTCAGTCAGTCTCAGTCAGTCAGTCAGTCAGTCAGTCCAGTCTCAGTCAGTCAGGCAGTTAGTCAGTCAGTCTCGGTCAGTCAGTGAGTCAGTCAGTCAGTATCAGTCAGTCAGTGAGTTAGTCTGTCAGTCAGGCAGTATCAGTCAGGCAGTAAGACTCCGCTCGACAGAACTCCGATAGCCTAATGGCTAGACCGCTGGTCTTCCAAGCGAGTGGCCTGGGTTCGAGTCCCAGCCGGAGCGAATATCTTCAATGTATATATTTCTTTTCTAATTTGAAAATTCTTTTTTTTTTCAATTTCTTTCCTTTGCAATTATTGATTATTTATGTAGGGAAGAAAATTCTGAGTCAGTTTAATCATTCGACCTTTAGATTTCAAAGATTTTAGATCAATAATTACTAAGGTGCTTTTTTTGTTTTTATTATAATTAAGACACAGATCAACAGATATCCGATAGTATATTGGCGAGAGCGTTGGGCTTCCATGAGTGTCGCCCTGGGTTCAAATCCCAGCCGGAAAGGAAATCTTAAATGCAAATATTTTTTTCTAATTTTATAATTCTTTTTTTTTTTTATTTTTCCCTTTTGCGAAGTCAGTCAGTCAGTCTGACAGTCAATCAGTCAAGCACTCAGTCATTCAGTCTCAGTCAGTCAGTCCAGTCAGTCAGTCACTCAGTCAGTCAGTTAGTCCTTCAGCCAGTCAGTCAAGCAGTCAGTCATTTAGTCTCAGTCAGTCAGTCATTCAGTCAGTCAGTCAGTCAGTCAGTCAGTCGGTCAGTCCTGTGCAGTCAGTTAGTCACTAAAGCAGTCAGTCAGTCTCAGTCAGTCAGTCAGTCAGTCAGTCCAGTCCAGTCTCAGTCAGTCAGTCAGTCTCGGTCAGTCAGTCAGTCAGTCAGTCAGTCAGTCATTCAGTCAGTCAGTCAGTCAGGCAGTCAGTCAGTCGGTCAGCCTTATTCAGTCAGTCTGTCAGTCAGTCAGTCAGTCAGCCTTATTCAGTCAGTCTGTCAGTCATCCTTATTCAGTCAGTCTGTCAGTCAGTCAGTCGGTCAGTCCTGTCCAGTCAGTTAGTCAGTCAAGCAGTCAGTCAGGTAGTCAAGCAGTCAGTCAGTCAGTGTCAGTCAGTCATTTAGTCATTCAGTCAGTCAGTGAAATAGCCAGTCAGAGAGTCAAGCAGTCAGTCAGTCAGTCTCAGTCAGTCAGTTAGTCAGTCAGTCAGTCAGTCAGTCCAGTCTCAGTCAGTCAGGCAGTTAGTCAGTCAGTCTCGGTCAGTCAGTGAGTCAGTCAGTCAGTATCAGTCAGTCAGTGAGTCAGTCTGTCAGTCAGGCAGTATCAGTCAGGCAGTAAGACTCCGCTCGACAGAACTCCGATAGCCTAATGGCTAGACCGCTGGTCTTCCAAGCGAGTGGCCTGGGTTCGAGTCCCAGCCGGAGCGAATATCGTCAATGTATATACTTCTTTTCTAATTTGAAAATTCTTTTTTTTTCAATTTCTTTCCTTTGCAATTATTGATTATTTATGTAGGGAAGAAAATTCTGAGTCAGTTTAATTTTTCGACACGAAGATTTCAAAGTGTTTAAATAAACAATTACCAAGGTGCATTTTTTGTTTTTATTATATTTAAAACTCCCACCGACAGAGCTCCCATAGACTAATGGCTAGAGTGTTAGGCTTCCAAGCGAGTGGCCCTGGGTTCGAGTCCCAGCCTGAACGAAAATCTTCAATGTATACTTTTAGTTTCTAATTTGAAATTTCTTCTTCTTTTTTTTTTTTAATTTTTCTCTTTTGCGAATATTGATTATTTATGTAGGGAGAAAAATTCTGAGTCAGTTTAATTATTCGACCTGTAAATTTCAAAGTGTTTGAATCAATAATTACCAAGGTGCATTTTTTGTTTTTATTATATTTAAGACTTCCATCGACAGAGCTCCGATAGCCTAATGGCTAGACCGTTGGGTTCCAAGCGCGTGGTACTGGGTTCGAGTCCCGGCCGGAACGAAAATCTTCCATGTATATATTTCTCTTCTAATTTGAAGATTCTTTTTTTTTTCAATTTCTTTCTTTTGCAAATATGGATTATTTATGTACGGAAGAAAATTCTGAGTCAGTTTAATCATTCGACCTTTAGATTTCAAAGATTTTAGATCAATAATTACAAACGTGCATTTTTTGTTTTTATTATAATTAAGACACCGATCAACAGAGATCCGATAGTATATTGGCGAGAGCGTTGGGTTCCTAGCGCGTGGTACTGGGTTCGAGTCCCGGCCGGAATGGAAATCTTAAATGCAAATATTTTTTTCTAATTTTATAATTCTTTTTTTTTATTTTTCCCTTTTGCGAAGTCAGTCAGTCAGTCTGACAGTCAATCAGTCAAGCACTCAGTCATTCAGTCTCAGTCAGTCAGTCCAGTCAGTCAGTCACTCAGTCAGTCAGTTAGTCCTTCAGCCAGTCAGTCAAGCAGTCAGTCATTTAGTCTCAGTCAGTCAGTCATTCAGTCAGTCAGTCAGTCAGTCAGTCAGTCAGTCAGTCAGTCGGTGAGTCCTGTGCAGTCAGTTAGTCACTAAAGCAGTCAGTCAGTCTCAGTCAGTCAGTCAGTCAGTCCAGTCCAGTCTCAGTCAGTCAGTCAGTCAGTCTCGGTCAGTCATTCAGTCAGTCAGTCAGTCAGGCAGTCAGTCAGTCGGTCAGCCTTATTCAGTCAGTCTGTCAGTCAGTCAGTCAGTCAGTCTTATTCAGTCAGTCTGTCAGTCATCCTTATTCAGTCAGTCTGTCAGTCAGTCAGTCGGTCAGTCCTGTCCAGTCAGTTAGTCAGTCAAGCAGTCAGTCAGGTAGTCAAGCAGTCAGTCAGGTAGTCAAGCAGTCAGTCAGTCAGTGTCAGTCAGTCATTTAGTCATTCAGTCAGTCAGTGAAATAGCCAGTCAGAGAGTCAAGCAGTCAGTCAGCCAGTCTCAGTCAGTCAGTTAGTCAGTCAGTCAGTCAGTCAGTCAGTCAGTCCAGTCTCAGTCAGTCAGGCAGTTAGTCAGTCAGTCTCGGTCAGTCAGTGAGTCAGTCAGTCAGTATCAGTCAGTCAGTGAGTCAGTCTGTCAGTCAGGCAGTATCAGTCAGGCAGTAAGACTCCGCTCGACAGAACTCCGATAGCCTAATGGCTAGACCGCTGGTCTTCCAAGCGAGTGGCCTGGGTTCGAGTCCCAGCCGGAGCGAATATCTTCAATGTATATATTTCTTTTCTAATTTGAAAATTCTTTTTTTTTTCAATTTCTTTCCTTTGCAATTATTGATTATTTATGTAGGGAAGAAAATTCTGAGTCAGTTTAATCATTCGACCTTTAGATTTCAAAGATTTTAGATCAATAATTACTAAGGTGCTTTTTTTGTTTTTATTATAATTAAGACACAGATCAACAGATATCCGATAGTATATTGGCGAGAGCGTTGGGCTTCCATGAGTGTCGCCCTGGGTTCAAATCCCAGCCGGAAAGGAAATCTTAAATGCAAATATTTTTTTCTAATTTTATAATTCTTTTTTTTTTTTATTTTTCCCTTTTGCGAAGTCAGTCAGTCAGTCTGACAGTCAATCAGTCAAGCACTCAGTCATTCAGTCTCAGTCAGTCAGTCCAGTCAGTCAGTCACTCAGTCAGTCAGTTAGTCCTTCAGCCAGTCAGTCAAGCAGTCAGTCATTTAGTCTCAGTCAGTCAGTCATTCAGTCAGTCAGTCAGTCAGTCAGTCAGTCAGTCGGTCAGTCCTGTGCAGTCAGTTAGTCACTAAAGCAGTCAGTCAGTCTCAGTCAGTCAGTCAGTCAGTCAGTCCAGTCCAGTCTCAGTCAGTCAGTCAGTCTCGGTCAGTCAGTCAGTCAGTCAGTCAGTCAGTCATTCAGTCAGTCAGTCAGTCAGGCAGTCAGTCAGTCGGTCAGCCTTATTCAGTCAGTCTGTCAGTCAGTCAGTCAGTCAGCCTTATTCAGTCAGTCTGTCAGTCATCCTTATTCAGTCAGTCTGTCAGTCAGTCAGTCGGTCAGTCCTGTCCAGTCAGTTAGTCAGTCAAGCAGTCAGTCAGGTAGTCAAGCAGTCAGTCAGTCAGTGTCAGTCAGTCATTTAGTCATTCAGTCAGTCAGTGAAATAGCCAGTCAGAGAGTCAAGCAGTCAGTCAGTCAGTCTCAGTCAGTCAGTTAGTCAGTCAGTCAGTCAGTCAGTCAGTCAGTCAGTCCAGTCTCAGTCAGTCAGGCAGTTAGTCAGTCAGTCTCGGTCAGTCAGTGAGTCAGTCAGTCAGTATCAGTCAGTCAGTGAGTCAGTCTGTCAGTCAGGCAGTATCAGTCAGGCAGTAAGACTCCGCTCGACAGAACTCCGATAGCCTAATGGCTAGACCGCTGGTCTTCCAAGCGAGTGGCCTGGGTTCGAGTCCCAGCCGGAGCGAATATCGTCAATGTATATATTTCTTTTCTAATTTGAAAATTCTTTTTTTTTCAATTTCTTTCCTTTGCAATTATTGATTATTTATGTAGGGAAGAAAATTCTGAGTCAGTTTAATTTTTCGACACGAAGATTTCAAAGTGTTTAAATAAACAATTACCAAGGTGCATTTTTTGTTTTTATTATATTTAAAACTCCCACCGACAGAGCTCCCATAGACTAATGGCTAGAGTGTTAGGCTTCCAAGCGAGTGGCCCTGGGTTCGAGTCCCAGCCTGAACGAAAATCTTCAATGTATACTTTTAGTTTCTAATTTGAAATTTCTTCTTCTTTTTTTTTTTTAATTTTTCTCTTTTGCGAATATTGATTATTTATGTAGGGAGAAAAATTCTGAGTCAGTTTAATTATTCGACCTGTAAATTTCAAAGTGTTTGAATCAATAATTACCAAGGTGCATTTTTTGTTTTTATTATATTTAAGACTTCCATCGACAGAGCTCCGATAGCCTAATGGCTAGACCGTTGGGTTCCTAGCGCGTGGTACTGGGTTCGAGTCCCGGCCGGAAAGGAAATCTTAAATGCAAATATTTTTTTCTAATTTTATAATTCTTTTTTTTTATTTTTCCCTTTTGCGAAGTCAGTCAGTCAGTCTGACAGTCAATCAGTCAAGCACTCAGTCATTCAGTCTCAGTCAGTCAGTCCAGTCAGTCAGTCACTCAGTCAGTCAGTCACTCAGTCAGTCAGTTAGTCCTTCAGCCAGTCAGTCAAGCAGTCAGTCATTTAGTCTCAGTCAGTCAGTCATTCAGTCAGTCAGTCAGTCGGTCAGTCCTGTGCAGTCAGTTAGTCACTAAAGCAGTCAGTCAGTCTCAGTCAGTCAGTCAGTCAGTCAGTCCAGTCTCAGTCAGTCAGGCAGTTAGTCAGTCAGTCTCGGTCAGTCAGTGAGTCAGTCAGTCAGTATCAGTCAGTCAGTGAGTTAGTCTGTCAGTCAGGCAGTATCAGTCAGGCAGTAAGACTCCGCTCGACAGAACTCCGATAGCCTAATGGCTAGACCGCTGGTCTTCCAAGCGAGTGGCCTGGGTTCGAGTCCCAGCCGGAGCGAATATCTTCAATGTATATATTTCTTTTCTAATTTGAAAATTCTTTTTTTTTTCAATTTCTTTCCTTTGCAATTATTGATTATTTATGTAGGGAAGAAAATTCTGAGTCAGTTTAATCATTCGACCTTTAGATTTCAAAGATTTTAGATCAATAATTACTAAGGTGCTTTTTTTGTTTTTATTATAATTAAGACACAGATCAACAGATATCCGATAGTATATTGGCGAGAGCGTTGGGCTTCCATGAGTGTCGCCCTGGGTTCAAATCCCAGCCGGAAAGGAAATCTTAAATGCAAATATTTTTTTCTAATTTTATAATTCTTTTTTTTTTTTATTTTTCCCTTTTGCGAAGTCAGTCAGTCAGTCTGACAGTCAATCAGTCAAGCACTCAGTCATTCAGTCTCAGTCAGTCAGTCCAGTCAGTCAGTCACTCAGTCAGTCAGTTAGTCCTTCAGCCAGTCAGTCAAGCAGTCAGTCATTTAGTCTCAGTCAGTCAGTCATTCAGTCAGTCAGTCAGTCAGTCAGTCAGTCGGTCAGTCCTGTGCAGTCAGTTAGTCACTAAAGCAGTCAGTCAGTCTCAGTCAGTCAGTCAGTCAGTCAGTCCAGTCCAGTCTCAGTCAGTCAGTCAGTCTCGGTCAGTCAGTCAGTCAGTCAGTCAGTCAGTCATTCAGTCAGTCAGTCAGTCAGGCAGTCAGTCAGTCGGTCAGCCTTATTCAGTCAGTCTGTCAGTCAGTCAGTCAGTCAGCCTTATTCAGTCAGTCTGTCAGTCATCCTTATTCAGTCAGTCTGTCAGTCAGTCAGTCGGTCAGTCCTGTCCAGTCAGTTAGTCAGTCAAGCAGTCAGTCAGGTAGTCAAGCAGTCAGTCAGTCAGTGTCAGTCAGTCATTTAGTCATTCAGTCAGTCAGTGAAATAGCCAGTCAGAGAGTCAAGCAGTCAGTCAGTCAGTCTCAGTCAGTCAGTTAGTCAGTCAGTCAGTCAGTCAGTCCAGTCTCAGTCAGTCAGGCAGTTAGTCAGTCAGTCTCGGTCAGTCAGTGAGTCAGTCAGTCAGTATCAGTCAGTCAGTGAGTCAGTCTGTCAGTCAGGCAGTATCAGTCAGGCAGTAAGACTCCGCTCGACAGAACTCCGATAGCCTAATGGCTAGACCGCTGGTCTTCCAAGCGAGTGGCCTGGGTTCGAGTCCCAGCCGGAGCGAATATCGTCAATGTATATACTTCTTTTCTAATTTGAAAATTCTTTTTTTTTCAATTTCTTTCCTTTGCAATTATTGATTATTTATGTAGGGAAGAAAATTCTGAGTCAGTTTAATTTTTCGACACGAAGATTTCAAAGTGTTTAAATAAACAATTACCAAGGTGCATTTTTTGTTTTTATTATATTTAAAACTCCCACCGACAGAGCTCCCATAGACTAATGGCTAGAGTGTTAGGCTTCCAAGCGAGTGGCCCTGGGTTCGAGTCCCAGCCTGAACGAAAATCTTCAATGTATACTTTTAGTTTCTAATTTGAAATTTCTTCTTCTTTTTTTTTTTTAATTTTTCTCTTTTGCGAATATTGATTATTTATGTAGGGAGAAAAATTCTGAGTCAGTTTAATTATTCGACCTGTAAATTTCAAAGTGTTTGAATCAATAATTACCAAGGTGCATTTTTTGTTTTTATTATATTTAAGACTTCCATCGACAGAGCTCCGATAGCCTAATGGCTAGACCGTTGGGTTCCAAGCGCGTGGTACTGGGTTCGAGTCCCGGCCGGAACGAAAATCTTCCATGTATATATTTCTCTTCTAATTTGAAGATTCTTTTTTTTTTCAATTTCTTTCTTTTGCAAATATGGATTATTTATGTACGGAAGAAAATTCTGAGTCAGTTTAATCATTCGACCTTTAGATTTCAAAGATTTTAGATCAATAATTACAAACGTGCATTTTTTGTTTTTATTATAATTAAGACACCGATCAACAGAGATCCGATAGTATATTGGCGAGAGCGTTGGGTTCCTAGCGCGTGGTACTGGGTTCGAGTCCCGGCCGGAATGGAAATCTTAAATGCAAATATTTTTTTCTAATTTTATAATTCTTTTTTTTTATTTTTCCCTTTTGCGAAGTCAGTCAGTCAGTCTGACAGTCAATCAGTCAAGCACTCAGTCATTCAGTCTCAGTCAGTCAGTCCAGTCAGTCAGTCACTCAGTCAGTCAGTTAGTCCTTCAGCCAGTCAGTCAAGCAGTCAGTCATTTAGTCTCAGTCAGTCAGTCATTCAGTCAGTCAGTCAGTCAGTCAGTCAGTCAGTCAGTCAGTCGGTGAGTCCTGTGCAGTCAGTTAGTCACTAAAGCAGTCAGTCAGTCTCAGTCAGTCAGTCAGTCAGTCAGTCAGTCAGTCTCGGTCAGTCATTCAGTCAGTCAGTCAGTCAGGCAGTCAGTCAGTCGGTCAGCCTTATTCAGTCAGTCTGTCAGTCAGTCAGTCAGTCAGTCTTATTCAGTCAGTCTGTCAGTCATCCTTATTCAGTCAGTCTGTCAGTCAGTCAGTCGGTCAGTCCTGTCCAGTCAGTTAGTCAGTCAAGCAGTCAGTCAGGTAGTCAAGCAGTCAGTCAGTCAGTGTCAGTCAGTCATTTAGTCATTCAGTCAGTCAGTGAAATAGCCAGTCAGAGAGTCAAGCAGTCAGTCAGCCAGTCTCAGTCAGTCAGTTAGTCAGTCAGTCAGTCAGTCAGTCAGTCAGTCCAGTCTCAGTCAGTCAGGCAGTTAGTCAGTCAGTCTCGGTCAGTCAGTGAGTCAGTCAGTCAGTATCAGTCAGTCAGTGAGTCAGTCTGTCAGTCAGGCAGTATCAGTCAGTCAGTATCAGTCAGTCAGTGAGTCAGTCTGTCAGTCAGGCAGTATCAGTCAGGCAGTAAGACTCCGCTCGACAGAACTCCGATAGCCTAATGGCTAGACCGCTGGTCTTCCAAGCGAGTGGCCTGGGTTCGAGTCCCAGCCGGAGCGAATATCTTCAATGTATATATTTCTTTTCTAATTTGAAAATTCTTTTTTTTTTCAATTTCTTTCCTTTGCAATTATTGATTATTTATGTAGGGAAGAAAATTCTGAGTCAGTTTAATTTTTCGACACGAAGATTTCAAAGTGTTTAAATAAACAATTACCAAGGTGCATTTTTTGTTTTTATTATATTTAAAACTCCCACCGACAGAGCTCCCATAGACTAATGGCTAGAGTGTTAGGCTTCCAAGCGAGTGGCCCTGGGTTCGAGTCCCAGCCTGAACGAAAATCTTCAATGTATACTTTTAGTTTCTAATTTGAAATTTCTTCTTCTTTTTTTTTTAATTTTTCTCTTTTGCGAATATTGATTATTTATGTAGGGAGAAAAATTCTGAGTCAGTTTAATTATTCGACCTGTAAATTTCAAAGTGTTTGAATCAATAATTACCAAGGTGCATTTTTTGTTTTTATTATATTTAAGACTTCCATCGACAGAGCTCCGATAGCCTAATGGCTAGACCGTTGGGTTCCTAGCGCGTGGTACTGGGTTCGAGTCCCGGCCGGAAAGGAAATCTTAAATGCAAATATTTTTTTCTAATTTTATAATTCTTTTTTTTTATTTTTCCCTTTTGCGAAGTCAGTCAGTCAGTCTGACAGTCAATCAGTCAAGCACTCAGTCATTCAGTCTCAGTCAGTCAGTCCAGTCAGTCAGTCACTCAGTCAGTCAGTCACTCAGTCAGTCAGTTAGTCCTTCAGCCAGTCAGTCAAGCAGTCAGTCATTTAGTCTCAGTCAGTCAGTCATTCAGTCAGTCAGTCAGTCGGTCAGTCCTGTGCAGTCAGTTAGTCACTAAAGCAGTCAGTCAGTCTCAGTCAGTCAGTCAGTCAGTCAGTCCAGTCTCAGTCAGTCAGGCAGTTAGTCAGTCAGTCTCGGTCAGTCAGTGAGTCAGTCAGTCAGTATCAGTCAGTCAGTGAGTTAGTCTGTCAGTCAGGCAGTATCAGTCAGGCAGTAAGACTCCGCTCGACAGAACTCCGATAGCCTAATGGCTAGACCGCTGGTCTTCCAAGCGAGTGGCCTGGGTTCGAGTCCCAGCCGGAGCGAATATCTTCAATGTATATATTTCTTTTCTAATTTGAAAATTCTTTTTTTTTTCAATTTCTTTCCTTTGCAATTATTGATTATTTATGTAGGGAAGAAAATTCTGAGTCAGTTTAATCATTCGACCTTTAGATTTCAAAGATTTTAGATCAATAATTACTAAGGTGCTTTTTTTGTTTTTATTATAATTAAGACACAGATCAACAGATATCCGATAGTATATTGGCGAGAGCGTTGGGCTTCCATGAGTGTCGCCCTGGGTTCAAATCCCAGCCGGAAAGGAAATCTTAAATGCAAATATTTTTTTCTAATTTTATAATTCTTTTTTTTTTTATTTTTCCCTTTTGCGAAGTCAGTCAGTCAGTCTGACAGTCAATCAGTCAAGCACTCAGTCATTCAGTCTCAGTCAGTCAGTCCAGTCAGTCAGTCACTCAGTCAGTCAGTTAGTCCTTCAGCCAGTCAGTCAAGCAGTCAGTCATTTAGTCTCAGTCAGTCAGTCATTCAGTCAGTCAGTCAGTCAGTCAGTCGGTCAGTCCTGTGCAGTCAGTTAGTCACTAAAGCAGTCAGTCAGTCTCAGTCAGTCAGTCAGTCAGTCAGTCCAGTCCAGTCTCAGTCAGTCAGTCAGTCTCGGTCAGTCAGTCAGTCAGTCAGTCAGTCAGTCATTCAGTCAGTCAGTCAGTCAGGCAGTCAGTCAGTCGGTCAGCCTTATTCAGTCAGTCTGTCAGTCAGTCAGTCAGTCAGCCTTATTCAGTCAGTCTGTCAGTCATCCTTATTCAGTCAGTCTGTCAGTCAGTCAGTCGGTCAGTCCTGTCCAGTCAGTTAGTCAGTCAAGCAGTCAGTCAGGTAGTCAAGCAGTCAGTCAGTCAGTGTCAGTCAGTCATTTAGTCATTCAGTCAGTCAGTGAAATAGCCAGTCAGAGAGTCAAGCAGTCAGTCAGTCAGTCTCAGTCAGTCAGTTAGTCAGTCAGTCAGTCAGTCAGTCAGTCAGTCAGTCCAGTCTCAGTCAGTCAGGCAGTTAGTCAGTCAGTCTCGGTCAGTCAGTGAGTCAGTCAGTCAGTATCAGTCAGTCAGTGAGTCAGTCTGTCAGTCAGGCAGTATCAGTCAGGCAGTAAGACTCCGCTCGACAGAACTCCGATAGCCTAATGGCTAGACCGCTGGTCTTCCAAGCGAGTGGCCTGGGTTCGAGTCCCAGCCGGAGCGAATATCGTCAATGTATATATTTCTTTTCTAATTTGAAAATTCTTTTTTTTTCAATTTCTTTCCTTTGCAATTATTGATTATTTATGTAGGGAAGAAAATTCTGAGTCAGTTTAATTTTTCGACACGAAGATTTCAAAGTGTTTAAATAAACAATTACCAAGGTGCATTTTTTGTTTTTATTATATTTAAAACTCCCACCGACAGAGCTCCCATAGACTAATTGCTAGAGTGTTAGGCTTCCAAGCGAGTGGCCCTGGGTTCGAGTCCCAGCCTGAACGAAAATCTTCAATGTATACTTTTAGTTTCTAATTTGAAATTTCTTCTTCTTTTTTTTTTTTTAATTTTTCTCTTTTGCGAATATTGATTATTTATGTAGGGAGAAAAATTCTGAGTCAGTTTAATTATTCGACCTGTAAATTTCAAAGTGTTTGAATCAATAATTACCAAGGTGCATTTTTTGTTTTTATTATATTTAAGACTTCCATCGACAGAGCTCCGATAGCCTAATGGCTAGACCGTTGGGTTCCAAGCGCGTGGTACTGGGTTCGAGTCCCGGCCGGAACGAAAATCTTCCATGTATATATTTCTCTTCTAATTTGAAGATTCTTTTTTTTTTTCAATTTCTTTCTTTTGCAAATATGGATTATTTATGTACGGAAGAAAATTCTGAGTCAGTTTAATCATTCGACCTTTAGATTTCAAAGATTTTAGATCAATAATTACAAACGTGCATTTTTTGTTTTTATTATAATTAAGACACCGATCAACAGAGATCCGATAGTATATTGGCGAGAGCGTTGGGTTCCTAGCGCGTGGTACTGGGTTCGAGTCCCGGCCGGAATGGAAATCTTAAATGCAAATATTTTTTTCTAATTTTATAATTCTTTTTTTTTATTTTTCCCTTTTGCGAAGTCAGTCAGTCAGTCTGACAGTCAATCAGTCAAGCACTCAGTCATTCAGTCTCAGTCAGTCAGTCCAGTCAGTCAGTCACTCAGTCAGTCAGTTAGTCCTTCAGCCAGTCAGTCAAGCAGTCAGTCATTTAGTCTCAGTCAGTCAGTCATTCAGTCAGTCAGTCAGTCAGTCAGTCAGTCAGTCAGTCAGTCGGTGAGTCCTGTGCAGTCAGTTAGTCACTAAAGCAGTCAGTCAGTCTCAGTCAGTCAGTCAGTCAGTCAGTCAGTCAGTCTCGGTCAGTCATTCAGTCAGTCAGTCAGTCAGGCAGTCAGTCAGTCGGTCAGCCTTATTCAGTCAGTCTGTCAGTCAGTCAGTCAGTCAGTCTTATTCAGTCAGTCTGTCAGTCATCCTTATTCAGTCAGTCTGTCAGTCAGTCAGTCGGTCAGTCCTGTCCAGTCAGTTAGTCAGTCAAGCAGTCAGTCAGGTAGTCAAGCAGTCAGTCAGTCAGTGTCAGTCAGTCATTTAGTCATTCAGTCAGTCAGTGAAATAGCCAGTCAGAGAGTCAAGCAGTCAGTCAGCCAGTCTCAGTCAGTCAGTTAGTCAGTCAGTCAGTCAGTCAGTCAGTCAGTCCAGTCTCAGTCAGTCAGGCAGTTAGTCAGTCAGTCTCGGTCAGTCAGTGAGTCAGTCAGTCAGTATCAGTCAGTCAGTGAGTCAGTCTGTCAGTCAGGCAGTATCAGTCAGGCAGTAAGACTCCGCTCGACAGAACTCCGATAGCCTAATGGCTAGACCGCTGGTCTTCCAAGCGAGTGGCCTGGGTTCGAGTCCCAGCCGGAGCGAATATCTTCAATGTATATATTTCTTTTCTAATTTGAAAATTCTTTTTTTTTTCAATTTCTTTCCTTTGCAATTATTGATTATTTATGTAGGGAAGAAAATTCTGAGTCAGTTTAATTTTTCGACACGAAGATTTCAAAGTGTTTAAATAAACAATTACCAAGGTGCATTTTTTGTTTTTATTATATTTAAAACTCCCACCGACAGAGCTCCCATAGACTAATGGCTAGAGTGTTAGGCTTCCAAGCGAGTGGCCCTGGGTTCGAGTCCCAGCCTGAACGAAAATCTTCAATGTATACTTTTAGTTTCTAATTTGAAATTTCTTCTTCTTTTTTTTTTAATTTTTCTCTTTTGCGAATATTGATTATTTATGTAGGGAGAAAAATTCTGAGTCAGTTTAATTATTCGACCTGTAAATTTCAAAGTGTTTGAATCAATAATTACCAATGTGCATTTTTTGTTTTTATTATATTTAAGACTTCCATCGACAGAGCTCCGATAGCCTAATGGCTAGACCGTTGGGTTCCTAGCGCGTGGTACTGGGTTCGAGTCCCGGCCGGAAAGGAAATCTTAAATGCAAATATTTTTTTCTAATTTTATAATTCTTTTTTTTTATTTTTCCCTTTTGCGAAGTCAGTCAGTCAGTCTGACAGTCAATCAGTCAAGCACTCAGTCATTCAGTCTCAGTCAGTCAGTCCAGTCAGTCAGTCACTCAGTCAGTCAGTCACTCAGTCAGTCAGTTAGTCCTTCAGCCAGTCAGTCAAGCAGTCAGTCATTTAGTCTCAGTCAGTCAGTCATTCAGTCAGTCAGTCAGTCGGTCAGTCCTGTGCAGTCAGTTAGTCACTAAAGCAGTCAGTCAGTCTCAGTCAGTCAGTCAGTCAGTCAGTCCAGTCTCAGTCAGTCAGGCAGTTAGTCAGTCAGTCTCGGTCAGTCAGTGAGTCAGTCAGTCAGTATCAGTCAGTCAGTGAGTTAGTCTGTCAGTCAGGCAGTATCAGTCAGGCAGTAAGACTCCGCTCGACAGAACTCCGATAGCCTAATGGCTAGACCGCTGGTCTTCCAAGCGAGTGGCCTGGGTTCGAGTCCCAGCCGGAGCGAATATCTTCAATGTATATATTTCTTTTCTAATTTGAAAATTCTTTTTTTTTTCAATTTCTTTCCTTTGCAATTATTGATTATTTATGTAGGGAAGAAAATTCTGAGTCAGTTTAATCATTCGACCTTTAGATTTCAAAGATTTTAGATCAATAATTACTAAGGTGCTTTTTTTGTTTTTATTATAATTAAGACACAGATCAACAGATATCCGATAGTATATTGGCGAGAGCGTTGGGCTTCCATGAGTGTCGCCCTGGGTTCAAATCCCAGCCGGAAAGGAAATCTTAAATGCAAATATTTTTTTCTAATTTTATAATTCTTTTTTTTTTTTATTTTTCCCTTTTGCGAAGTCAGTCAGTCAGTCTGACAGTCAATCAGTCAAGCACTCAGTCATTCAGTCTCAGTCAGTCAGTCCAGTCAGTCAGTCACTCAGTCAGTCAGTTAGTCCTTCAGCCAGTCAGTCAAGCAGTCAGTCATTTAGTCTCAGTCAGTCAGTCATTCAGTCAGTCAGTCAGTCAGTCAGTCAGTCAGTCGGTCAGTCCTGTGCAGTCAGTTAGTCACTAAAGCAGTCAGTCAGTCTCAGTCAGTCAGTCAGTCAGTCAGTCCAGTCCAGTCTCAGTCAGTCAGTCAGTCTCGGTCAGTCAGTCAGTCAGTCAGTCAGTCAGTCATTCAGTCAGTCAGTCAGTCAGGCAGTCAGTCAGTCGGTCAGCCTTATTCAGTCAGTCTGTCAGTCAGTCAGTCAGTCAGCCTTATTCAGTCAGTCTGTCAGTCATCCTTATTCAGTCAGTCTGTCAGTCAGTCAGTCGGTCAGTCCTGTCCAGTCAGTTAGTCAGTCAAGCAGTCAGTCAGGTAGTCAAGCAGTCAGTCAGTCAGTGTCAGTCAGTCATTTAGTCATTCAGTCAGTCAGTGAAATAGCCAGTCAGAGAGTCAAGCAGTCAGTCAGTCAGTCTCAGTCAGTCAGTTAGTCAGTCAGTCAGTCAGTCAGTCAGTCAGTCAGTCCAGTCTCAGTCAGTCAGGCAGTTAGTCAGTCAGTCTCGGTCAGTCAGTGAGTCAGTCAGTCAGTATCAGTCAGTCAGTGAGTTAGTCTGTCAGTCAGGCAGTATCAGTCAGGCAGTAAGACTCCGCTCGACAGAACTCCGATAGCCTAATGGCTAGACCGCTGGTCTTCCAAGCGAGTGGCCTGGGTTCGAGTCCCAGCCGGAGCGAATATCTTCAATGTATATATTTCTTTTCTAATTTGAAAATTCTTTTTTTTTTCAATTTCTTTCCTTTGCAATTATTGATTATTTATGTAGGGAAGAAAATTCTGAGTCAGTTTAATCATTCGACCTTTAGATTTCAAAGATTTTAGATCAATAATTACTAAGGTGCTTTTTTTGTTTTTATTATAATTAAGACACAGATCAACAGATATCCGATAGTATATTGGCGAGAGCGTTGGGCTTCCATGAGTGTCGCCCTGGGTTCAAATCCCAGCCGGAAAGGAAATCTTAAATGCAAATATTTTTTTCTAATTTTATAATTCTTTTTTTTTTTTTATTTTTCCCTTTTGCGAAGTCAGTCAGTCAGTCTGACAGTCAATCAGTCAAGCACTCAGTCATTCAGTCTCAGTCAGTCAGTCCAGTCAGTCAGTCACTCAGTCAGTCAGTTAGTCCTTCAGCCAGTCAGTCAAGCAGTCAGTCATTTAGTCTCAGTCAGTCAGTCATTCAGTCAGTCAGTCAGTCAGTCAGTCAGTCAGTCGGTCAGTCCTGTGCAGTCAGTTAGTCACTAAAGCAGTCAGTCAGTCTCAGTCAGTCAGTCAGTCAGTCAGTCCAGTCCAGTCTCAGTCAGTCAGTCAGTCTCGGTCAGTCAGTCAGTCAGTCAGTCAGTCAGTCATTCAGTCAGTCAGTCAGTCAGGCAGTCAGTCAGTCGGTCAGCCTTATTCAGTCAGTCTGTCAGTCAGTCAGTCAGTCAGCCTTATTCAGTCAGTCTGTCAGTCATCCTTATTCAGTCAGTCTGTCAGTCAGTCAGTCGGTCAGTCCTGTCCAGTCAGTTAGTCAGTCAAGCAGTCAGTCAGGTAGTCAAGCAGTCAGTCAGTCAGTGTCAGTCAGTCATTTAGTCATTCAGTCAGTCAGTGAAATAGCCAGTCAGAGAGTCAAGCAGTCAGTCAGTCAGTCTCAGTCAGTCAGTTAGTCAGTCAGTCAGTCAGTCAGTCAGTCAGTCAGTCCAGTCTCAGTCAGTCAGGCAGTTAGTCAGTCAGTCTCGGTCAGTCAGTGAGTCAGTCAGTCAGTATCAGTCAGTCAGTGAGTCAGTCTGTCAGTCAGGCAGTATCAGTCAGGCAGTAAGACTCCGCTCGACAGAACTCCGATAGCCTAATGGCTAGACCGCTGGTCTTCCAAGCGAGTGGCCTGGGTTCGAGTCCCAGCCGGAGCGAATATCTTCAATGTATATATTTCTTTTCTAATTTGAAAATTCTTTTTTTTTTCAATTTCTTTCCTTTGCAATTATTGTTTATTTATGTAGGGAAGAAAATTCTGAGTCAGTTTAATTTTTCGACACGAAGATTTCAAAGTGTTTAAATAAACAATTACCAAGGTGCATTTTTTGTTTTTATAATATTTAAAACTCCCACCGACAGAGCTCCCATAGACTAATGGCTAGAGTGTTAGGCTTCCAAGCGAGTGGCCCTGGGTTCGAGTCCCAGCCTGAACGAAAATCTTCAATGTATACTTTTAGTTTCTAATTTGAAATTTCTTCTTCTTTTTTTTTTAATTTTTCTCTTTTGCGAATATTGATTATTTATGTAGGGAGAAAAATTCTGAGTCAGTTTAATTATTCGACCTGTAAATTTCAAAGTGTTTGAATCAATAATTACCAAGGTGCATTTTTTGTTTTTATTATATTTAAGACTTCCATCGACAGAGCTCCGATAGCCTAATGGCTAGACCGTTGGGTTCCAAGCGCGTGGTACTGGGTTCGAGTCCCGGCCGGAACGAAGTTCTTCCATGTATATATTTCTCTTCTAATTTGAAGATTCTTTTTTTTTTCAATTTCTTTCTTTTGCAAATATGGATTATTTATGTACGGAAGAAAATTCTGAGTCAGTTTAATCATTCGACCTTTAGATTTCAAAGATTTTAGATCAATAATTACTAAGGTGCATTTTTTGTTTTTATTATAATTAAGACACCGATCAACAGAGATCCGATAGTATATTGGCGAGAGCGTTGGGCTTCCATGAGTGTCGCCCTGGGTTCAAATCCCAGCCGGAAAGGAAAAATTAAATGCAAATATTTTTCTCTAATTTTATAATTCTTTTTTTTTATTTTTCCCTTTTGCGAAGTCAGTCAGTCAGTCTGACAGTCAATCAGTCAAGCACTCAGTCATTCAGTCTCAGTCAGTCAGTCCAGTCAGTCAGTCACTCAGTCAGTCAGTTAGTCCGTCAGCCAGTCAGTCAAGCAGTCAGTCATTTAGTCTCAGTCAGTCAGTCATTCAGTCAGTCAGTCAGTCAGGCAGTCAGTCAGTTAGTCACTAAAGCAGTCAGTCAGTCTCAGTCAGTCAGTCAGTCAGTCAGTCCAGTCCAGTCTCAGTCAGTCAGTCAGTCAGTCTCGGTCAGTCAGTCAGTCAGTCATTCAGTCAGTCAGTCAGTCAGGCAGTCAGTCAGTCGGTCAGCCTTATTCAGTCAGTCAGTCAGTCAGCCTTATTCAGTCAGTCTGTCAGTCATCCTTATTCAGTCAGTCTGTCAGTCAGTCAGTCGGTCAGTCCTGTCCAGTCAGTTAGTCAGTCAAGCAGTCAGTCAGGTAGTCAAGCAGCCAGTCAGTCAGTGTCAGTCAGTCATTTAGTCATTCAGTCAGTCAGTGAAATAGCCAGTCAGAGAGTCAAGCAGTCAGTCAGTCAGTCTCAGTCAGTCAGTCCAGTCAGTCAGTCACTCAGTCAGTCAGTTAGTCCTTCAGCCAGTCAGTCAAGCAGTCAGTCATTTAGTCTCAGTCAGTCAGTCATTCAGTCAGTCAGTCAGTCAGGCAGTCAGTCAGTCAGTCAGTCGGTGAGTCCTGTGCAGTCAGTTAGTCACTAAAGCAGTCAGTCAGTCTCAGTCAGTCAGTCAGTCAGTCAGTCCAGTCCAGTCTCAGTCAGTCAGTCAGTCAGTCTCGGTCAGTCAGTCAGTCAGTCATTCAGTCAGTCAGTCAGTCAGGCAGTCAGTCAGTCGGTCAGCCTTATTCAGTCAGTCTGTCAGTCAGTCAGTCAGTCAGCCTTATTCAGTCAGTCTGTCAGTCATCCTTATTCAGTCAGTCTGTCAGTCAGTCAGTCGGTCAGTCCTGTCCAGTCAGTTAGTCAGTCAAGCAGTCAGTCAGATAGTCAAGCAGTCAGTCAGTCAGTGTCAGTCAGTCATTTAGTCATTCAGTCAGTCAGTGAAATAGCCAGTCAGAGAGTCAAGCAGTCAGTCAGTCAGTCTCAGTCAGTCAGTTAGTCAGTCAGTCAGTCAGTCAGTCAGTCAGTCCAGTCTCAGTCAGTCAGGCAGTTAGTCAGTCAGTCTCGGTCAGTCAGTGAGTCAGTCAGTCAGTATCAGTCAGTCAGTGAGTCAGTCTGTCAGTCAGGCAGTATCAGTCAGGCAGTAAGACTCCGCTCGACAGAACTCCGATAGCCTAATGGCTAGACCGCTGGTCTTCCAAGCGAGTGGCCTGGGTTCGAGTCCCAGCCGGAGCGAATATCTTCAATGTATATATTTCTTTTCTAATTTAAAAATTCTTTTTTTTTTCAATTTCTTTCCTTTGCAATTATTGATTATTTATGTAGGGAAGAAAATTCTGAGTCAGTTTAATTTTTCGACACAAAGATTTCAAAGTGTTTAAATAAACAATTACCAAGGTGCATTTTTTGTTTTTATTATATTTAAAACTCCCACCGACAGAGCTCCCATAGACTAATGGCTAGAGTGTTAGGCTTCCAAGCGAGTGGCCCTGGGTTCGAGTCCCAGCCTGAACGAAAATCTTCAATGTATACTTTTAGTTTCTAATTTGAAATTTCTTCTTCTTTTTTTTTTAATTTTTCTCTTTTGCGAATATTGATTATTTATGTAGGGAGAAAAATTCTGAGTCAGTTTAATTATTCGACCTGTACATTTCAAAGTGTTTGAATCAATAATTACCAAGGTGCATTTTTTGTTTTTATTATATTTAAGACTTCCATCGACAGAGCTCCGATAGCCTAATGGCTAGACCGTTGGGTTCCTAGCGCGTGGTACTGGGTTCGAGTCCCGGCCGGAAAGGAAATCTTAAATGCAAATATTTTTTTCTAATTTTATAATTCTTTTTTTTTTATTTTTCCCTTTTGCGAAGTCAGTCAGTCAGTCTGACAGTCAATCAGTCAAGCACTCAGTCATTCAGTCTCAGTCAGTCAGTCCAGTCAGTCAGTCACTCAGTCAGTCAGTTAGTCCTTCAGCCAGTCAGTCAAGCAGTCAGTCATTTAGTCTCAGTCAGTCAGTCATTCAGTCAGTCAGTCAGTCAGGCAGTCAGTCAGTCAGTCAGTCGGTCAGTCCTGTGCAGTCAGTTAGTCACTAAAGCCGTCAGTCAGTCTCAGTCAGTCAGTCAGTCAGTCAGTCCAGTCCAGTCTCAGTCAGTCAGTCAGTCATTCTCGGTCAGTCAGTCAGTCAGTCAGTCAGGCAGTCAGTCAGTCGGTCAGCCTTATTCAGTCCGTCTGTCAGTCAGTCAGTCAGTCAGCCTTATTCAGTCAGTCTGTCAGTCATCCTTATTCAGTCAGTCTGTCAGTCAGTCAGTCGGTCAGTCCTGTCCAGTCAGTTAGTCAGTCAAGCAGTCAGTCAGGTAGTCAAGCAGTCAGTCAGTCAGTGTCAGTCAGTCATTTAGTCAGTCAGTGAAATAGCCAGTCAGAGAGTCAAGCAGTCAGTCAGTCAGTCTCAGTCAGTCTCAGTCAGTCAGTTAGTCAGTCAGTCAGTCAGTCAGTCAGTCAGTCCAGTCTCAGTCAGTCAGGAAGTTAGTCAGTCAGTCTCGGTCAGTCAGTGAGTCAGTCAGTCAGTATCAGTCAGTCAGTGAGTCAGTCTGTCAGTCAGGCATTATCAGTCAGGCAGTAAGACTCCGCTCGACAGAACTCCGATAGCCTAATGGCTAGACCGCTGGTCTTCCAAGCGAGTGGCCTGGGTTCGAGTCCCAGCCGGAGCGAATATCTTCAATGTATATATTTCTTTTCTAATTTGAAAATTCTTTTTTTTTTTTCAATTTCTTTCCTTTGCAATTATTGATTATTTATGTAGGGAAGAAAATTCTGTGTCAGTTTAATTTTTCGACACGAAGATTTCAAAGTGTTTAAATAAACAATTACCAAGGTGCATTTTTTGTTTTTCTTATATTTAAAACTCCCACCGACAGAGCTCCCATAGACTAATGGCTAGAGTGTTAGGCTTCCAAGCGAGTGGCCCTGGGTTCGAGTCCCAGCCTGAACGAAAATCTTCAATGTATACTTTTAGTTTCTAATTTGAAATTTCTTCTTCTTTTTTTTTTAATTTTTCTCTTTTGCGAATATTGATTATTTATGTAGGGAGAAAAATTCTGAGTCAGTTTAATTATTCGACCTGTAAATTTCAAAGTGTTTGAATCAATAATTACCAAGGTGCATTTTTTGTTTTTATTATATTTAAGACTTCCATCGACAGAGCTCCGATAGCCTAATGGCTAGACCGTTGGGTTCCAAGCGCGTGGTACTGGGTTCGAGTCCCGGCCGGAGCGAAAATCCTCCATGTATATATTTCTCTTCTAATTTGAAGATTCTTTTTTTTTTCAATTTCTTTCTTTTGCAAATATGGATTATTTATGTACGGAAGAAAATTCTGAGTCAGTTTAATCATTCGACCTTTAGATTTCAAAGATATTAGATCAATAATTACTAAGGTGCATTTTTTGTTTTTATTATAATTAAGACACCGATCAACAGAGATCCGATAGTATATTGGCGAGAGCGTTGGGTTCCAAGCGCGTGGTACTGGGTTCGAGTCCCGGCCGGAAAGGAAATCTTAAATGCAAATATTTTTTTCTAATTTTATAATTCTTTTTTTTTTATTTTTCCCTTTTGCGAAGTCAGTCAGTCAGTCTGACAGTCAATCAGTCAAGCACTCAGTCATTCAGTCTCAGTCAGTCAGTCCAGTCAGTCAGTCACTCAGTCAGTCAGTTAGTCCTTCAGCCAGTCAGTCAAGCAGTCAGTCATTTAGTCTCAGTCAGTCAGTCATTCAGTCAGTCAGTCTGTCAGGCAGTCAGTCAGTCAGTCAGTTGGTGAGTCCTGTGCAGTCAGTTAGTCACTAAAGCAGTCAGTCAGTCTCAGTCAGTCAGTCAGTCAGTCAGTCCAGTCCAGTCTCAGTCAGTCAGTCAGTCAGTCTCGGTCAGTCAGTCAGTCAGTCATTCAGTCAGTCAGTCAGTCAGGCAGTCAGTCAGTCGGTCAGCCTTATTCAGTCAGTCTGTCAGTCAGTCAGTCAGTCAGCCTTATTCAGTCAGTCTGTCAGTCATCCTTATTCAGTCAGTCTGTCAGTCAGTCAGTCGGTCAGTCCTGTCCAGTCAGTTAGTCAGTCAATCAGTCAGTCAGGTAGTCAAGCAGTCAGTCAGTCAGTGTCAGTCAGTCATTTAGTCATTCAGTCAGTCAGTGAAATAGCCAGTCAGAGAGTCAAGCAGTCAGTCAGTCAGTCTCAGTCAGTCAGTTAGTCAGTCAGTCAGTCAGTCAGTCAGTCAGTCCAGTCTCAGTCAGTCAGGCAGTTAGTCAGTCAGTCTCGGTCAGTCAGTGAGTCAGTCAGTCTCGGTCAGTCAGTGAGTCAGTCAGTGAGTATCAGTCAGTCAGTGAGTCAGTCTGTCAGTCAGGCAGTATCAGTCAGGCAGTAAGACTCCGCTCGACAGAACTCCGATAGCCTAATGGCTAGACCGCTGGTCTTCCTAGCGAGTGGCCTGGGTTCGAGTCCCAGCCGGAGCGAATATCTTCAATGTATATATTTCTTTTCTAATTTGAAAATTCTTTTTTTTTTTCAATTTCTTTCCTTTGCAATTATTGATTATTTATGTAGGGAAGAAAATTCTGAGTCAGTTTAATTTTTCGACACGAAGATTTCAAAGTGTTTAAATAAACAATTACCAAGGTGCATTTTTTGTTTTTATTATATTTAAAACTCCCACCGACAGAGCTCCCATAGACTAATGGCTAGAGTGTTAGGCTTCCAAGCGAGTGGCCCTGGGTTCGAGTCCCAGCCTGAACGAAAATCTTCAATGTATACCTTTAGTTTCTAATTTGAAATTTCTTCTTCTTTTTTTTTTTAATTTTTCTCTTTTGCGAATATTGATTATTTATGTAGGGAGAAAAATTCTGAGTCAGTTTAATTATTCGACCTGTAAATTTCAAAGTGTTTGAATCAATAATTACCAAGGTGCATTTTTTGTTTTTATTATATTTAAGACTTCCATCGCCAGAGCTCCGATAGCCTAATGGCTAGACCGTTGGGTTCCTAGCGCGTGGTATTGGGTTCGAGTCCCGGCCGGAAAGGAAATCTTAAATGCAAATATTTTTTTCTAATTTTATAATTCTTTTTTTTTTATTTTTCCCTTTTGCGAAGTCAGTCAGTCAGTCTGACAGTCAATCAGTCAAGCACTCAGTCATTCAGTCTCAGTCAGTCAGTCCAGTCAGTCAGTCACTCAGTCAGTCAGTTAGTCCTTCAGCCAGTCAGTCAAGCAGTCAGTCATTTAGTCTCAGTCAGTCAGTCATTCAGTCAGTCAGTCAGTCAGGCAGTCAGTCAGTCAGTCAGTCGGTGAGTCCTGTGCAGTCAGTTAGTCACTAAAGCAGTCAGTCAGTCTCAGTCAGTCAGTCAGTCAGTCAGTCCAGTCCAGTCTCAGTCAGTCAGTCAGTCAGTCTCGGTCAGTCAGTCAGTCAGTCATTCAGTCAGTCAGTCAGTCAGGCAGTCAGTCAGTCGGTCAGCCTTATTCAGTCAGTCTGTCAGTCAGTCAGTCAGTCAGCCTTATTCAGTCAGTCTGTCAGTCATCCTTATTCAGTCAGTCTGTCAGTCAGTCAGTCGGTCAGTCCTGTCCAGTCAGTTAGTCAGTCAAGCAGTCAGTCAGGTAGTCAAGCAGTCAGTCAGTCAGTGTCAGTCAGTCATTTAGTCATTCAGTCAGTCAGTGAAATAGCCAGTCAGAGAGTCAAGCAGTCAGTCAGTCAGTCTCAGTCAGTCAGTTAGTCAGTCAGTCAGTCAGTCAGTCAGTCAGTCCAGTCTCAGTCAGTCCAGTCTCAGTCAGTCAGGCAGTTAGTCAGTCAGTCTCGGTCAGTCAGTGAGTCAGTCAGTCAGTATCAGTCAGTCAGTGAGTCAGTCTGTCAGTCAGGCAGTATCAGTCAGGCAGTAAGACTCCGCTCGACAGAACTCCGATAGCCTAATGGCTAGACCGCTGGTCTTCCAAGCGAGTGGCCTGGGTTCGAGTCCCAGCCGGAGCGAATATCTTCAATGTATATATTTCTTTTCTAATTTGAAAATTCTTTTTTTTTTCAATTTCTTTCCTTTGCAATTATTGATTATTTATGTAGGGAAGAAAATTCTGAGTCAGTTTAATTTTTCGACACGAAGATTTCAAAGTGTTTAAATAAACAATTACCAAGGTGCATTTTTTGTTTTTATTATATTTAAAACTCCCACCGACAGAGCTCCCATAGACTAATGGCTAGAGTGTTAGGCTTCCAAGCGAGTGGCCCTGGGTTCGAGTCCCAGCCTGAACGAAAATCTTCAATGTATACTTTTAGTTTCTAATTTGAAATTTCTTCTTCTTTTTTTTTAATTTTTCTCTTTTGCGAATATTGATTATTTATGTAGGGAGAAAAATTCTGAGTCAGTTTAATTATTCGACCTGTAAATTTCAAAGTGTTTGAATCAATAATTACCAAGGTGCATTTTTTGTTTTTATTATATTTAAGACTTCCATCGACAGAGCTCCGATAGCCTAATGGCTAGACCGTTGGGTTCCAAGCGCGTGGTAATGGGTTCGAGTCCCGGCCGGAACGAAAATCTTCCATGTATATATTTTTCTTCTATTTTGAAGATTCTTTTTTTTCAATTTCTTTCTTTTGCAAATATGGATTATTTATGTACGGAAGAAAATTCTGAGTCAGTTTAATCATTCGACCTTTAGATTTCAAAGATTTTAGATCAATAATTACTAACGTGCATTTTTTGTTTTTATTATAATTAAGACACCGATCAACAGAGATCCGATAGTATATTGGCGAGAGCGTTGGGCTTCCATGAGTGTCGCCCTGGGTTCAAATCCCAGCCGGAAAGGAAATCTTAAATGCAAATATTCTTTTCTAATTTCATAATTCTTTTTATTATTTTTCCCTTTTGCGAAGTCAGTCAGTCAGTCTGACAGTCAATCAGTCAAGCACTCAGTCATTCAGTCTCAGTCAGTCAGTCCAGTCAGTCAGTCACTCAGTCAGTCAGTTAGTCCTTCAGCCAGTCAGTCAAGCAGTCAGTCATTTAGTCTCAGTCAGTCAGTCATTCAGTCAGTCAGTCAGTCAGGCAGTCAGTCAGTCAGTCAGTCGGTGAGTCCTGTGCAGTCAGTTAGTCACTAAAGCAGTCAGTCAGTCTCAGTCAGTCAGTCAGTCAGTCAGTCCAGTCCAGTCTCAGTCAGTCAGTCAGTCAGTCTCGGTCAGTCAGTCATTCAGTCAGTCAGTCAGTCAGGCAGTCAGTCAGTCGGTCAGCCTTATTCAGTCAGTCTGTCAGTCAGTCAGTCAGTCAGCCTTATTTAGTCAGTCTGTCAGTCATCCTTATTCAGTCAGTCTGTCAGTCAGTCAGTCGGTCAGTCCTGTCCAGTCAGTTAGTCAGTCAAGCAGTCAGTCAGGTAGTCAAGCAGTCAGTCAGTCAGTGTCAGTCAGTCATTTAGTCATTCAGTCAGTCAGTGAAATAGCCAGTCAGAGAGTCAAGCAGTCAGTCAGTCAGTCTCAGTCAGTCAGTTAGTCCAGTCTCAGTCAGTCAGGCAGTTAGTCAGTCAGTCTCGGTCAGTCAGTGAGTCAGTCAGTCAGTATCATTCAGTCAGGGAGTCAGTCTGTCAGTCAGGCAGTATCAGTCAGGCAGTAAGACTCCGCTCGACAGAACTCCGATAGCCTAATGGCTAGACCGCTGATCTTCCAAGCGAGTGGCCTGTGTTCGAGTCCCAGCCGGAGCGAATATCTTCAATGTATATATTTCTTTTCTAATTTGAAAATTCTTTTTTTTTTCAATTTCTTTCCTTTGCAATTATTGATTATTTATGTAGGGAAGAAAATTCTGAGTCAGTTTAATTTTTCGACACGAAGATTTCAAAGTGTTTAAATAAACAATTACCAAGGTGCATTTTTTGTTTTTATTATATTTAAAACTGCCACCGACAGAGCTCCCATAGACTAATGGCTAGAGTGTTAGGCTTCCAAGCGAGTGGCCCTGGGTTCGAGTCCCAGCCTGAACGAAAATCTTCAATGTATACTTTTAGTTTCTAATTTGAAATTTCTTCTTCTTTTTTTTTTAATTTTTCTCTTTTGCGAATATTGATTATTTATGTAGGGAGAAAAATTCTGAGTCAGTTTAATTATTCGACCTGTAAATTTCAAAGTGTTTGAATCAATAATTACCAAGGTGCATTTTTTGTTTTTATTATATTTAAGACTTCCATCGACAGAGCTCCGATAGCCTAATGGCTAGACCGTTGGGTTCCAAGCGCGTGGTACTGGGTTCGAGTCCCGGCCGGAACGAAAATCTTCCATGTATATATTTCTCTTCTAATTTGAAGATTCTTTTTTTTTCAATTTCTTTCTTTTGCAAATATGGATTATTTATGTACGGAAGAAAATTCTGAGTCAGTTTAATCATTCGACCTTTAGATTTCAAAGATTTTAGATCAATAATTACTAAGGTGCATTTTTTGTTTTTATTATAAATAAGACACCGATCAACAGAGATCCGATAGTATATTGGCGAGAGCGTTGGGCTTCCATGAGTGTCGCCCTGGGTTCAAATCCCAGCCGGAAAGGAAATCTTAAATGCAAATATTTTTTTCTAATTTTGTAATTCTTTTTTTTTTATTTTTCCCTTTTGCGAAGTCAGTCAGTCAGTCTGACAGTCAATCAGTCAAGCACTCTGTCATTCAGTCTCAGTCAGTCAGTCCAGTCAGTCAGTCACTCAGTCAGTCAGTTAGTGCTTCAGCCAGTCAGTCAAGCAGTCAGTCATTTAGTCTCAGTCAGTCAGTCATTCAGTCAGTCAGTCAGTCAGGCAGTCAGTCAGTCAGTCAGTCGGTCAGTCCTGTGCAGTCAGTTAGTCACTAAAGCAGTCAGTCAGTCTCAGTCAGTCAGTCAGTCCAGTCCAGTCTCAGTCAGTCAGTCAGTCTCGGTCAGTCAGTCAGTCAGTCATTCAGTCAGTCAGTCAGTCAGGCAGTCAGTCAGTCGGTCAGCCTTATTCAGTCAGTCTGTCAGTCAGTCAGTCAGTCAGCCTTATTCAGTAAGTCTGTCAGTCATCCTTATTCAGTCAGTCTGTCAGTCAGTCAGTCGGTCAGTCCTGTCCAGTCAGTTAGTCAGTCAAGCAGTCAGTCAGGTAGTCAAGCAGTCAGTCAGTCAGTGTCAGTCAGTCATTTAGTCATTCAGTCAGTCAGTGAAATAGCCAGTCAGAGAGTCAAGCAGTCAGTCAGTCAGTCTCAGTCAGTCAGTTAGTCAGTCAGTCAGTCAGTCAGTCAGTCAGTCCAGTCTCAGTCAGTCAGGCAGTTAGTCAGTCAGTCTCGGTCAGTCAGTGAGTCAGTCAGTCAGTATCAGTCAGTCAGTGAGTCAGTCTGTCAGTCAGGCAGTATCAGTCAGGCAGTAAGACTCCGCTCGACAGAACTCCGATAGCCAAATGGCTAGACCGCTGGTCTTCCAAGCGAGTGGCCTGGGTTCGAGTCCCAGCCGGAGCGAATATCTTCAATGTATATATTTCTTTTCTAATTTGAAAATTCTTTTTTTTTTTCAATTTCTTTCCTTTGCAATTATTGATTATTTATGTAGGGAAGAAAATTCTGAGTCAGTTTAATTTTTCGACACAAAGATTTCAAAGTGTTTAAATAAACAATTACCAAGGTGTTTTTTTTGTTTTTATTATATTTAAAACTCCCACCGACAGAGCTCCCATAGACTAATGGCTAGACTGTTAGGCTTCCAAGCGAGTGGCCCTGGGTTCGAGTCCCAGCCTGAACGAAAATCTTCAATGTATACTTTTAGTTTCTAATTTGAAATTTCTTCTTCTTTTTTTTTTTAATTTTTCTCTTTTGCGAATATTGATTATTTATGTAGAAAGAAAAATTCTGAGTGAGTTTAATTATTCGACCTGTAGATTTCAAAGATTTTAGATCAATAATTACCAAGGTTTTTTTTTTGTTTTTATTATAATTAAGACACCGGCCATCCGAGATCCGATAGTCCGGTGGCAAGAGCGTTGGGCTTCCATGCGTGTGGCCCTGGGTTCAAACCCCAGCCGGAAAGAAAATCTGAAATGCATGTATTTTTTTCTAATTTGATAATTCTTTTTTTTTATTTTTCCCTTTTGCGAAGTCAGTCGGTCAGTCCGACAGTCAATCAGTCAGTCTCTGTCAGCCAGTCAGTCTGTCATTCGGTCAGACCAGTCCAGTCTGTCAGTCAAGCAGTCAGTCTGTCAGTCACTTAAGCAGTCAATCAGTCACTCAGTCAGTTGGGCAGTCAGTCATTCAGTCTCAGTCAGTCAGTCAGTCAGTCAGGCAGTCAGTCAGTCAGTCTCAGTCAGTCAGTTAGTCAGTCAGTCAGTCAGTCAGTCAGTCAGTCCAGTCTCAGTCAGTCAGGCAGTTAGTCAGTCAGTCTCGGTCAGTCAGTGAGTCAGTCATTCAGTCTCAGTCAGACGGTCAGTCAGTCCAATCAGTCAGTCACTCAGTCAGTTAGGCAGTCAGTCAGTCAGTCTCAGTCAGTCAGTTAGTCATTCAGCCAGTCAGTCAAGCAGTCAGTCATTTAGTCTCAGTCAGTCATTCAGTCAGTCTGTCAGTCAGGCAGTCTCAGTCAGGCAGTAAGACAACGACCGACAGAACACCGATAGCTAATGGCTAGACCGTTGGTCTTCCAAGCGAATGGCCTGGGTTCGAGTCCCAGCCGGAACGAATATCTTCAATGTATATATTTCTTTTCGAATTTAAAAATTCTTTTTTTTTCAATTTTTTTCTTTTGCAAATATTGATTATTTATGTAGGGAAGAAAATTCTGAGTCAGTTTAATTTTTCGAAACGTGAAAAAGTGTTTAGATAAATAATTACCAAGGTGCATTTTTTGATTTTATTATATTTAAAAGTCCGACCGTTAGAGCTCTGCTAGACTAATGGCCAGAGTGGTGGGCTTCCAAGCGAGTGGTCCTGGGCTCGAGTCAAAGCCTGAACGAATATCTTCAATGTATATATTTCTTTTCGAATTTTATTTTTTTTTTTCAATTTCTTTTGTGAATATTGAATATTTATGTAGGGAGAAAAATTCTGAGTCAGTGTAATTATTTGACCTGTAGATTTCAAATTGTTTGAATCAATAATTAAAAGGTGCATTTTTTGTTTTTATAATATTTAAGACTTCAATCGACAGAGCTCCGATAGCCTAATGGCTAGACCGTTGGGTTCCAAGCGCGTGGTACTGGGTTCGAGTCCCGGCCGGAACGAAAATCTTCAATGTATATATTTCTCTTCTAATTTGAAGATTCTTTTTTTTTTTTCAATTTTTTTTTTTTTTTGCAAATATCGATTATTTATGTACGGAAGATAATTCTGGGTTAGTTTAATCATTCGACCTTTAGATTTCAAAGATTTTAGATCAATAATTACTAAGGTGCATTTTTTGTTTTTATTATAATTAAGACACCGACCAACAGAGATCCGATAGTATATTGGCGAGAGCGTTGGGCTTCCATGCGTGTCGCCCTGGGTTTAAATCCGAGCCGGAAAAGAAATCTTAAATGCAAATATTTTTTTCTAATTTTATAATTCTTTTTTTTATTTTTCCCTTTTGCAAAGTCAGTCAGTCAGTCTGACAGTCAATCAGTCAAGCACTCAGTCATTCAGTCTCAGTCAGTCAGTCCAGTCAGTCAGTCACTCAGTCAGTCAGTTAGTCCTTCAGCCAGTCAGTCAAGCAGTCCGTCATTTAGTCTCAGTCAGTCGGTCAGTCTCAGTCAGTCAGTCCAGTCCAGTCTCAGTCAGTCAGTCAGTCAGTCAGTCTCGGTCAGTCAGTCAGTCATTCAGTCAGTCAGTCAGTCAGTCGGTCAGCCTTATTCAGTCAGTCTGTCAGTCAGTCAGTCAGTCAGCCTTATTCAATCAGTCTGTCAGTCAGTCAGTCGGTCAGTCCTGTCCAGTCAGTTAGTCAGTCAAGCAGTCAGTCAGGTAGTCAAGCAGTCAGTCAGTCAGTGTCAGTCAGTCATTTAGTCATTCAGTCAGTCAGTGAAATAGTCAGTCAGACAGTCAAGCAGTCAGTCAGTCAGTCTCAGTCAGTCAGTTAGTCAGTCAGTCAGTCAGTCAGTCAGTCAGTCCAGTCTCAGTCAGTCAGGCAGTTAGTCAGTCAGTCTCGGTCAGTCAGTGAGTCAGTCAGTCAGTCAGTGTCAGTCAGTCAGTCAGTCAGTGTCAGTCAGTCATTTAGTCATTCAGTCAGTCAGTTAAATAGTCAGTCAGAGAGTCAAGCAGTCAGTCAGTCAGTCTCAGTCAGTCAGTTAGTCAGTCAGTCTCGGTCAGTCAGTGAGTCAGTCAGTCAGTCTCGGTCAGTCAGTGAGTCAGTCAGTCAGTCCAGTCAGTCAGTATCAGTCAGTCAGTGAGTCAGTCTGTCAGTCAGGCAGTCTCAGTCAGGCAGTAAGACTCCGCTCGACAGAACTCCGATAGCCTAATGGCTAGACCGCTGGTCTTCCAAGCGAGTGGCCCTGGGCTCGAGTCCCCGCCGGAACGAAAATCTTCAATGTATATATTTCTTTTCTAATTTGAAAATTCTTTTTTTTTTTCATTTTCTTTCTTTTGCAAATATCGATTTTTTACGTACGGAAGAAAATTCTGAGTCAGTTTAATCATTCGACCATTAGATTTCAAAGATTTTAGATCAATAATTACCAAGGTGCATTTTTTGTTTTTATTATAATTAAGACACCGGCCATCCGAGATCCGATAGTCCGGTGGCGAGAGCGTTGGGCTTCCATGCGTGTGGCCCTGGGTTCGACTCCCAGCCGGAAAGAAAATCTTAAATGCATGTATTTTTTTCTAATTTGATAATTTTTTTTTATTTTTCCCTTTTGCGAAGTCAGTCAGTCAGTCCGACAGTCAATCAGTCAGTCTCTGTCAGCCAGTCAGTCTGTCAGTCGGTCAGTCCAGTCCGGTCTGTCAGTCAAGCAGTCAGTCTGTAAGTCACTTAAGCAGTCAATCAGTCAGTTAGTCATTCAGTCACTCAGTCAGTTGGGCAGTCAGTCATTCAGTCTCAGTCAGTCAGTCAGTCAGTCATTCAGTCTCAGTCAGTCAGTCAGTCAGTCCAGTCAGTCAGTCACTCAGTCAGTCAGGCAGTCAGTCAGTCAGTCTCAGTCAGTCAGTTAGTCATTCAGTCAGTCAGCCAAGCAATTTAGTCACTTAGTCTCAGTCAGCTAGTCATTCAATCAGTCAGTCAGTCAGGCAGTCAGTCACTCAGCCTCATTCAGTCATTCTGTTAGTCAGTCAGTCAGTTAGTCATTCAGTCAGTCAGTCTCTTTTAGTCAGTCAGTCTGTCAGTCGGTCAGTCCAGACCAGTCAGTCAGTCAAGCAGTCAGTCATTCAGTCTCAGTCAGACGGTCAGTCAGTCCAATCAGTCAGTCACTCAGTCAGTTAGGCAGTCAGTCAGTCAGTCTCAGTCAGTCAGTTAGTCATTCAGCCAGTCAGTCAAGCAGTCAGTCATTTAGTCTCAGTCAGTCAGTCAGTCAGTCCAGTCCAGTCTCAGTCAGTCAGGCAGTCAGTCAGTCAGTCTCGGTCAGTCAGTCAGTCTCGGTCAATCAGTGAGTCAGTCAGTCAATCAGTATCAGTCAGTCAGTCAGTATCAGTTAGTCATTCAGTCAGTCTGTCAGTCATGCAGTCTCAGTCAGGCAGTAAGGCTCCGACCGACAGAACTCCGATAGCTAATGGCTAGACCGTTGGTCTTCCAAGCGAATGGCCTGGGTTCGAGTCCCAGCCGGAACGAATATCTTCAATGTATATATTTCTTTTCCAATTTGAAAATTCTCTTTTTTTTTCAATTTTTTTCTTTTGCAAATATTGATTATTTATGTAGGGAAGAAAATTCTGAGTCAGTTTAATTTTTCGAAACGCAGAATTCAAAGTGTTTAGATAAATAATTACCAAGGTGCATTTTTTGATTTTATTATATTTAAAAGTCCGACCGTTAGAGCTCTGCTAGACTAATGGCCAGAGTGGTGGGCTTCCAAGCGAGTGGTCCTGGGCTCGAGTCAAAGCCTGAACGAATATCTTCAATGTATATATTTCTTTTCGAATTTTATTTTTTTTTTTCAATTTCTTTTGTGAATATTGAATATTTATGTAGGGAGAAAAATTCTGAGTCAGTGTAATTATTTGACCTGTAGATTTCAAATTGTTTGAATCAATAATTAAAAGGTGCATTTTTTGTTTTTATAATATTTAAGACTTCAATCGACAGAGCTCCGATAGCCTAATGGCTAGACCGTTGGGTTCCAAGCGCGTGGTACTGGGTTCGAGTCCCGGCCGGAACGAAAATCTTCAATGTATATATTTCTCTTCTAATTTGAAGATTCTTTTTTTTTTTTCAATTTTTTTTTTTTTTTGCAAATATCGATTATTTATGTACGGAAGATAATTCTGGGTTAGTTTAATCATTCGACCTTTAGATTTCAAAGATTTTAGATCAATAATTACTAAGGTGCATTTTTTGTTTTTATTATAATTAAGACACCGACCAACAGAGATCCGATAGTATATTGGCGAGAGCGTTGGGCTTCCATGCGTGTCGCCCTGGGTTTAAATCCGAGCCGGAAAAGAAATCTTAAATGCAAATATTTTTTTCTAATTTTATAATTCTTTTTTTTATTTTTCCCTTTTGCGAAGTCAGTCAGTCAGTCTGACAGTCAATCAGTCAAGCACTCAGTCATTCAGTCTCAGTCAGTCAGTCCAGTCAGTCAGTCACTCAGTCAGTCAGTTAGTCCTTCAGCCAGTCAGTCAAGCAGTCCGTCATTTAGTCTCAGTCAGTCGGTCAGTCTCAGTCAGTCAGTCCAGTCCAGTCTCAGTCAGTCAGTCAGTCAGTCAGTCTCGGTCAGTCAGTCAGTCATTCAGTCAGTCAGTCAGTCAGTCGGTCAGCCTTATTCAGTCAGTCTGTCAGTCAGTCAGTCAGTCAGCCTTATTCAATCAGTCTGTCAGTCAGTCAGTCGGTCAGTCCTGTCCAGTCAGTTAGTCAGTCAAGCAGTCAGTCAGGTAGTCAAGCAGTCAGTCAGTCAGTGTCAGTCAGTCATTTAGTCATTCAGTCAGTCAGTGAAATAGTCAGTCAGACAGTCAAGCAGTCAGTCAGTCAGTCTCAGTCAGTCAGTTAGTCAGTCAGTCAGTCAGTCAGTCAGTCAGTCCAGTCTCAGTCAGTCAGGCAGTTAGTCAGTCAGTCTCGGTTAGTCAGTGAGTCAGTTAGTCAGTCAGTGTCAGTCAGTCAGTCAGTCAGTGTCAGTCAGTCATTTAGTCATTCAGTCAGTCAGTTAAATAGTCAGTCAGAGAGTCAAGCAGTCAGTCAGTCAGTCTCAGTCAGTCAGTTAGTCAGTCAGTCTCGGTCAGTCAGTGAGTCAGTCAGTCAGTCTCGGTCAGTCAGTGAGTCAGTCAGTCAGTCCAGTCAGTCAGTATCAGTCAGTCAGTGAGTCAGTCTGTCAGTCAGGCAGTCTCAGTCAGGCAGTAAGACTCCGCTCGACAGAACTCCGATAGCCTAATGGCTAGACCGCTGGTCTTCCAAGCGAGTGGCCCTGGGCTCGAGTCCCCGCCGGAACGAAAATCTTCAATGTATATATTTCTTTTCTAATTTGAAAATTCTTTTTTTTTTTCATTTTCTTTCTTTTGCAAATATCGATTTTTTACGTACGGAAGAAAATTCTGAGTCAGTTTAATCATTCGACCATTAGATTTCAAAGATTTTAGATCAATAATTACCAAGGTGCATTTTTTGTTTTTATTATAATTAAGACACCGGCCATCCGAGATCCGATAGTCCGGTGGCGAGAGCGTTGGGCTTCCATGCGTGTGGCCCTGGGTTCGACTCCCAGCCGGAAAGAAAATCTTAAATGCATGTATTTTTTTCTAATTTGATAATTTTTTTTTATTTTTCCCTTTTGCGAAGTCAGTCAGTCAGTCCGACAGTCAATCAGTCAGTCTCTGTCAGCCAGTCAGTCTGTCAGTCGGTCAGTCCAGTCCGGTCTGTCAGTCAAGCAGTCAGTCTGTAAGTCACTTAAGCAGTCAATCAGTCAGTTAGTCATTCAGTCACTCAGTCAGTTGGGCAGTCAGTCATTCAGTCTCAGTCAGTCAGTCAGTCAGTCATTCAGTCTCAGTCAGTCAGTCAGTCAGTCCAGTCAGTCAGTCACTCAGTCAGTCAGGCAGTCAGTCAGTCAGTCTCAGTCAGTCAGTTAGTCATTCAGTCAGTCAGCCAAGCAATTTAGTCACTTAGTCTCAGTCAGCTAGTCATTCAATCAGTCAGTCAGTCAGGCAGTCAGTCACTCAGCCTCATTCAGTCATTCTGTTAGTCAGTCAGTCAGTTAGTCATTCAGTCAGTCAGTCTCTTTTAGTCAGTCAGTCTGTCAGTCGGTCAGTCCAGACCAGTCAGTCAGTCAAGCAGTCAGTCATTCAGTCTCAGTCAGACGGTCAGTCAGTCCAATCAGTCAGTCACTCAGTCAGTTAGGCAGTCAGTCAGTCAGTCTCAGTCAGTCAGTTAGTCATTCAGCCAGTCAGTCAAGCAGTCAGTCATTTAGTCTCAGTCAGTCAGTCAGTCAGTCCAGTCCAGTCTCAGTCAGTCAGGCAGTCAGTCAGTCAGTCTCGGTCAGTCAGTCAGTCTCGGTCAATCAGTGAGTCAGTCAGTCAATCAGTATCAGTCAGTCAGTCAGTATCAGTTAGTCATTCAGTCAGTCTGTCAGTCATGCAGTCTCAGTCAGGCAGTAAGGCTCCGACCGACAGAACTCCGATAGCTAATGGCTAGACCGTTGGTCTTCCAAGCGAATGGCCTGGGTTCGAGTCCCAGCCGGAACGAATATCTTCAATGTATATATTTCTTTTCCAATTTGAAAATTCTCTTTTTTTTTCAATTTTTTTCTTTTGCAAATATTGATTATTTATGTAGGGAAGAAAATTCTGAGTCAGTTTAATTTTTCGAAACGCAGAATTCAAAGTGTTTAGATAAATAATTACCAAGGTGCATTTTTTGATTTTATTATATTTAAAACTCCGACCGTCAGAGCTCTGCTAGACTAATGGCTAGAGTGTTAGGCTTCCAAGCGAGGGGCCCTGGGGTCGAGTCCCAGCCTGAACGAAAATCTTCAATGTATACTTTTAGTTTCTAATTTGAAAATTCTCCTTCTTTTTTTTTTTTAATTTTTCTCTTTTGCGAATATTGATTATTTATGTAGGGAGAAAAATTCTGAGTGAGTTTAATTATTCGACCTGTAGATTTCAAAGTGTTTGAATCAATAATTTAAAAGGTGCGATTTTTGTTTTTATTATATTTAAGACTTCGATCGACAGAGCTCCGATAGCCTAATGGTTAGACCGTTGGGTTCCAAGCGCGTGGTACTGGGTTCGAGTCCCGGCCGGAACGAAAATCTTCAATGTATATATTTCTTTTCTAATTTGAAGATTCTTTTTTTTTTTCAATTTCTTTCTTTTGCAATTATCGATTATTTATGTACGGAAGAAAATTCTGAGTCAGTATAATCATTCGACCTTTAGATTTTAAAGATTTAAATCAATAATTACCAAGGTGCATTTTTTGTTTTTATTATAATTAAGACACCGACCAACCGAGATCCAAAAGTATATTGGCGAGAGCGTTGGGCTTCCATGCGTGTCGCCCTGGGTTCAAATCCCAGCCGGAAAGGAAATCTTAAATGCAAATATTTTTTTCTAATTTGATAATTCTTTTTTTTTTATTTTTCCCTTTTGCGAAGTCAGTCAGTCAGTCCGACAGTCAATCAGTCAAGCACTCAGTCATTCAGTCTCAGTCAGTCAGTCCAGCCAGTCAGTCTCAGTCAGTCAGTTAGTCCTTCAGCCAGTCAGTCAAGCAGTCAGTCATTTAGTCTCAGTCAGTCAGTCATTCAGTCAGTCAGTCAGTCAGGCAGTCAGTCAGTCAGTCAGTCAGTCATTCAGTCAGTCATTCAGTCAGTCAGTCAGTCAGGCAGTCAGTTCAGTCAGTCAGTCGGTGAGTCCTGTCCAGTCAGTTAGTCAGTCAAGCAGTCAGTCAGTCTCAGTCAGTCAGTCAGTCAGTCTCAGTCAGTCATTCAGTCAGTCTGTCAGTCAGGCAGTCTCAGTCGGGCAGTAAGACTCCGACCGACAGAACTCCGATAGCTAATGGCTAGACCGTCTTCCAAGCGAATGGCCTGGGTTCGAGTCCCAGCCGGAACGAATATCTTCAATGTATATATTTCTTTTCGAATTTGAAAATTCTTTTTTTTTCAATTTTTTTCTTTTGCAAATATTGATTATTTATGTAGGGAAGAAAATTCTGAGTCAGTTTAATTTTTCGAAACGCGAAAAAGTGTTTAGATAAATAATTACCAAGGTGCATTTTTTGATTTTATTATATTTAAAACTCCCACCGACAGAGCTCCCATAGACTAATGGCTAGAGTGTTAGGCTTCCAAGCGAGTGGCCCTGGGTTCGAGTCCCAGCCTGAACGAAAATCTTCAATGTATACTTTTAGTTTCTAATTTGAAATTTCTTCTTCTTTTTTTTTTAATTTTTCTCTTTTGCGAATATTGATTATTTATGTAGGGAGAAAAATTCTGAGTCAGTTTAATTATTCGACCTGTAAATTTCAAAGTGTTTGAATCAATAATTACCAAGGTGCATTTTTTGTTTTTATTATATTTTAACTCCCACCGACAGAGCTCCCATAGACATAATGGCTAGAGTGTTATGCTTCCAAGCGAGTGGCCCTGGGTTCGAGTCCCAGCCTGAACGAAAATCTTCAATGTATACTTTTAGTTTCTTATTTGAAATTTCTTCTTCTTTTTTTTTTAATTTTTCTCTTTTGCGAATATTGATTATTTATGTAGGGAGAAAAATTCTGAGTCAGTTTAATTATTCGACCTGTAAATTTCAAAGTGTTTGAATCAATAATTACCAAGGTGAATTTTTTGTTTTTATTATATTTAAGACTTCCATCGACAGAGCTCCGATAGCCTAATGGCTAGACCGTTGGGTTCCAAGCCCGTGGTACTGGGTTCGAGTCCCGGCCGGAACGAAAATCTTCCATGTATATATTTCTCTTCTAATTTGAAGATTCTTTTTTTTTCAATTTCTTTCTTTTGCAAATATGGATTATTTATGTACGGAAGAAAATTCTGAGTCAGTTTAATCATTCGACCTTTAGATTTCAAAGATTTTAGATCAATAATTACTAAGGTGCATTTTTTGTTTTTATTATAATTAAGACACCGATCAACAGAGATCCGATAGTATATTGGCGAGAGCGTTGGGCTTCCATGAGTGTCGCCCTGGGTTCAAGTCCCAGCCGGAAAGGAAATCTTAAATGCAAATATTTTTTTCTAATTTTATAATTCTTTTTTTTTATTTTTCCCTTTTGCGAAGTCAGTCAGTCAGTCTGACAGTCAATCAGTCAAGCACTCAGTCATTCAGTCTCAGTCAGTCACTCAGTCAGTCAGTTAGTCCTTCAGCCAGTCAGTCAAGCAATCAGTCATTTAGTCTCAGTCAGTCAGTCATTCAGTCAGTCAGTCAGTCAGGCAGTCAGTCAGTCAGTCAGTCGGTCAGTCCTGTGCAGTCAGTTAGTCACTAAAGCAGTCAGTCAGTCTCAGTCAGTCAGTCAGTCAGTCAGTCCAGTCCAGTCCAGTCTCAGTCAGTCAGTCAGTCAGTCTCGGTCAGTCAGTCAGTCAGTCATTCAGTCAGTCAGTCAGTCAGGCAGTCAGACAGTCGGTCAGCCTTATTCAGTCAGTCTGTCAGTCAGTCAGTCAGTCAGCCTTATTCAGTCAGTCTGTCAGTCATCCTTATTCAGTCAGTCTGTCAGTCAGTCAGTCGGTCAGTCCTGTCCAGTCAGTTAGTCAGTCAAGCAGTCAGTCAGGTAGTCAAGCAGTCAGTCAGTCAGTGTCAGTCAGTCATTTAGTCATTCAGTCAGTCAGTGAAATAGCCAGTCAGAGAGTCAAGCAGTCAGTCAGTCAGTCTCAGTCAGTCAGTTAGTCAGTCAGTCAGTCAGTCAGTCAGTCAGTCCAGTCTCAGTCAGTCAGGCAGTTAGTCAGTCAGTCTCGGTCAGTCAGTGAGTCAGTCAGTCAGTATCAGTCAGTCAGTGAGTCAGTCTGTCAGTCAGGCAGTAAGACTCCGCTCGACAGAACTCCGATAGCCTAATGGCTAGACCGCTGGTCTTCCAAGCGAGTGGCCTGGGTTCGAGTCCCAGCCGGAGCGAATATCTTCAATGTATATATTTCTTTTCTAATTTGAAAATTCTTTTTTTTTTCAATTTCTTTCCTTTGCAATTATTGATTATTTATGTAGGGAAGAAAATTCTGAGTCAGTTTAATTTTTCGACACGAAGATTTCAAAGTGTTTAAATAAACAATTACCAAGGTGCATTTTTTGTTTTTATTATATTTAAAACTCCCACCGACAGAGCTCCCATAGACTAATGGCTAGAGTGTTAGGCTTCCAAGCGAGTGGCCCTGGGTTCGAGTCCCAGCCTGAACGAAAATCTTTAATGTATACTTTTAGTTTCTAATTTGAAATTTCTTCTTCTTTTTTTTTTAATTTTTCTCTTTTGCGAATATTGATTATTTATGTAGGGAGAAAAATTCTGAGTCAGTTTAATTATTCGACCTGTAAATTTCAAAGTGTTTGAATCAATAATTACCAAGGTGCATTTTTTGTTTTTATTATATTTAAGACTTCCATCGACAGAGCTCCGATAGCCTCATGGCTAGACCGTTGGGTTCCAAGCGCGTGGTACTGGGTTCGAGTCCCGGCCGGAACGAAAATCTTCCATGTATATATTTCTCTTCTAATTTGAAGTTTCTTTTTTTTTTCAATTTCTTTCTTTTGCAAATATGGATTATTTATGTGCGGAAGAAAATTCTGAGTCAGTTTAATCATTCGACCTTTAGATTTCAAAGATTTTAGATCAATATTTACTAATGTGCATTTTTTGTTTTTATTATAATTAAGACACCGATCAACAGAGATCCGATAGTATATTGGCGAGAGCGTTGGGCTTCCATGAGTGTCGCCCTGGGTTCAAATCCCAGCCGGAAACGAAATCTTAAATGCAAATATTTTTTTTTAATTTTATAATTCTTTTTTTTTTTATTTTTCCCTTTTGCGAAGTCAGTCAGTCAGTCTGACAGTCAATCAGTCAAGCACTCAGTCATTCAGTCTCAGTCAGTCAGTCCAGTCAGTCAGTCACTCAGTCAGTCAGTTAGTCCTTCAGCCAGTCAGTCAAGCAGTCAGTCATTTAGTCTCAGTCAGTCAGTCATTCAGTCAGTCAGTCAGTCAGTCAGTCAGTCAGTCAGTCGGTCAGTCCTGTGCAGTCAGTTAGTCACTAAAGCAGTCAGTCAGTCTCAGTCAGTCAGTCAGTCAGTCAGTCAGTCCAGTCCAGTCTCAGTCAGTCAGTCAGTCAGTCTCGGTCAGTCAGTCAGTCAGTCATTCAGTCAGTCAGTCAGTCAGGCAGTCAGTCAGTCGGTCAGCCTTATTCAGTCAGTCTGTCAGTCAGTCAGTCAGTCAGCCTTATTCAGTCAGTCTGTCAGTCATCCTTATTCAGTCAGTCTGTCAGTCAGTCAGTCGGTCAGTCCTTTCCAGTCAGTTAGTCAGTCAAGCAGTCAGTCATGTAGTCAAGCAGTCAGTCAGTCAGTGTCAGTCAGTCATTTAGTCATTCAGTCAGTCAGTGAAATAGCCAGTCAGAGAGTCAAGCAGTCAGTCAGTCAGTCTCAGTCAGTCAGTTAGTCAGTCAGTCAGTCAGTCAGTCAGTCAGTCCAGTCTCAGTCAGTCAGGCAGTTAGTCAGTCAGTCTCGGTCAGTCAGTGAGTCAGTCAGTCAGTATCAGTCAGTCAGTGAGTCAGTTTGTCAGTCAGGCAGTATCAGTCAGGCAGTAAGACTCCGCTCGACAGAACTCCGATAGCCTAATGGCTAGACCGCTGGTCTTCCAAGCGAGTGGCCTGGGTTCGAGTCCCAGCCGGAGCGAATATCTTCAATGTATATATTTCTTTTCTAATTTAGAATTCTTTTTTTTTTCAATTTCTTTCCTTTGCAATTATTGATTATTTATGTAGGGAAGAAAATTCTGAGTCAGTTTAATTTTTCGACACGAAGATTTCAAAGTGTTTAAATAAACAATTACCAAGGTGCATTTTTTGTTTTTATTATATTTAAAACTCCCACCGACAGAGCTCCCATAGACTAATGGCTAGAGGGTTAGGCTTCCAAGCGAGTGGCCCTGGGTTCGAGTCCCAGCCTGAACGAAAATCTTCAATGTATACTTTTAGTTTCTAATTTGAAATTTCTTCTTCTTTTTTTTTTAATTTTTCTCTTTTGCGAATATTGATTATTTATGTAGGGAGAAAAATTCTGAGTCAGTTTAATTATTCGACCTGTAAATTTCAAAGTGTTTGAATCAATAATTACCAAGGTGCATTTTTTGTTTTTATTATATTTAAGACTTCCATCGACAGAGCTCCGATAGCCTAATGGCTAGACCGTTGGGTTCCAAGCGCGTGGTACTGGGTTCGAGTCCCGGCCGGAACGAAAATCTTCCATGTATATATTTCTCTTCTAATTTGAAGATTCTTTTTTTTTTCAATTTCTTTCTTTTGCAAATATGGATTATTTATGTACGGAAGAAAATTCTGAGTCAGTTTAATCATTCGACCTTTAGATTTCAAAGATTTTAGATCAATAATTACTAAGGTGCATTTTTTGTTTTTATTATAATTAAGACACCGATCAACAGAGATCCGATAGTATATTGGCGAGAGCGTTGGGCTTCCATGAGTGTCGCCCTGGGTTCAAATCCCAGCCGGAAAGGAAACCTTAAATGCATGTATTTTTTTCTAATTTGATAATTTTTTTTTTATTTTTCCCTTTTGCGAAGTCAGTCAGTCAGTCCGACAGTCAATCAGTCAGTCCGACAGTCAATCAGTCAGTCTGCCAGTCGGTCAGTCCAGTCCAGTCTGTCAGTCAAGCAGTCAGTCTGTCAGTCACTTAAGCAGTCAATCAGTCAGTTAGTCATTCAGTCACTCAGTCAGTTGGGCAGTCAGTCATTCAGTCTCAGTCAGTCAGTCAGTCAGTCCAGTCAGTCAGTCACTCAGTCAGTCAGGCAGTCAGTCAGTCAGTCTCAGTCAGTCAGTTAGTCATTCAGTCAGTCAGTCAAGCAATTTAGTCACTTAGTCTCAGTCAGCTAGTCATTCAATCAGTCAGTCAGTCAGGCAGTCAGTCAGTCACTCAGCCTCATTCAGTCATTCTGTCAGTCAGTCAGTCAGTCAGTCATTCAGTCAGTCAGTCTCAGTCAGTCAGTCAGTCTGTCAGTCGGTCAGTCCAGACCAGTCAGTCAGTCAAGCAGTCAGTCATTCAGTCTCAGTCAGACGGTCAGTCAGTCCAATCAGTCAGTCACTCAGTCAGTTAGGGAGTCAGTCAGTCAGTCTCAGTCAGTCAGTTAGTCATTCAGCCAGTCAGTCAAGCAGTCAGTCATTTAGTCTCAGTCAGTCAGTCAGTCAGTCCAGTCCAATCTCAGTCAGTCAGGCTGTCAGTCAGTCAGTCTCGGTCAGTCAGTGAGTCAGTCAGTCAATCAGTATCAGTCAGTCAGTCAGTATCAGTTATTCATTCAGTCAGTCTGTCAGTCAGGCAGTCTCAGTCAGGCAGTAAGACTTCAATCGACAGATCTCCGATAGCCTGATGGCTAGACCGCTGGGTTCCAAGCGCGTGGTACTGGGTTCGAGTCCCGGCCGGAACGAAAATCTTCAATGTAAATATTTCTCTTCTAATTTGAAGATTCTTTTTTTTTTCAATTTCTTTCTTTTACAAATATCGATTATTAATGTACGGAAGAAAATTCTGAGTCAGTTTAATCATTCGACCTTTAGATTTCAAAGATTTTAGATCAATAATTACCAAGGTGCATTTTTTGTTTTTATTATAATTAAGACACCGACCAACCGAGATCCGATAGTATATTGGGGAGAGCGTTGGGCTTCCATGCGTGTCGCCCTGTGTTCAAATCCCAGCAGGAAAGGAAATCTTAAATGCAAATAATTTTTTCTAATTTGATAATTCTTTTTTTTTATTTTTCCCTTTTGCGAAGTCAGTCAGTCTGTCCGACAGTTAATCAGTCAAGCACTCAGTCATTCAGTCTCAGTCAGTCAGTGCAGCCAGTCAGTCAGTCTCAGTCAGTCAGTTAGTCCTTCAGCCAGTCAGTCATGCAGTCAGTCATTTAGTCTCAGTCAGTCAGTCATTCAGTCAGTCAGTCAGTCAGGCAGTCAGTCAGTCAGTCAGTCGGTCAGTCCTGTCCAGTCAGTTAGTCAGTCAAGCAGTCAGTCAGTCTCAGTCAGTCAGTCAGTCAGTCTCAGTCAGTCAGTCAGTCTCAGTCAGTCATTCAGTCAGTCTGTCAGTCAGGCAGTCTAAGTCAGGCAGTAAGACTCCGACCGACAGAGCTCCGATAGCCTAATGGCTAGACCGTTGGGTTCCAAGCGCGTGGTACTGTGTTCGAGTCCCTGCCGGAACGAAAATCTTCAATGTATATATTTCTCTTCTAATTTGAAGATTCTTTTTTTTTTCAATTTCTTTCTTTTGCAAATATCGATTATTTATGTGCGGAAGAAAATTCTGAGTCAGTTTAATCATTCGACCTTTAGATTTCAAAGATTTTAGATCAATAATTACTAAGGTGCATTTTTTGTTTTTATTATAATTAAGACACCGATCAACAGAGATCCGATAGTATATTGGCGAGAGCGTTGGGCTTCCATGAGTGTCGCCCTGGGTTCAAATCCCAGCCGGAAAGGAAATCTTAAATGCAAATATTTTTTTCTAATTTTATAATTCTTTTTTTTTATTTTTCCCTTTTGCGAAGTCAGTCAGTCAGTCTGACAGTCAATCAGTCAAGCACTCAGTCATTCAGTCTCAGTCAGTCAGTCCAGTCAGTCAGTCACTCAGTCAGTCAGTTAGTCCTTCAGCCAGTCAGTCAAGCAGTCAGTCATTTAGTCTCAGTCAGTCAGTCATTCAGTCAGTCAGTCAGTCAGTCAGTCAGTCAGTCAGTCAGTCGGTCAGTCCTGTGCAGTCAGTTAGTCACTAAAGCAGTCAGTCAGTCTCAGTCAGTCAGTCAGTCAGTCAGTCCAGTCCAGTCTCAGTCAGTCAGTCAGTCAGCCTCGGTCAGTCAGTCAGTCAGTCATTCAGTCAGTCAGTCAGTCAGGCAGTCAGTCAGTCGGTCAGCCTTATTCAGTCAGTCTGTCAGTCAGTCAGTCAGTCAGCCTTATTCAGTAAGTCTGTCAGTCATCCTTATTCAGTCAGTCTGCCAGTCAGTCAGTCGGTCAGTCCTGTCCAGTCAGTTAGTCAGTCAAGCAGTCAGTCAGGTAGTCAAGCAGTCAGTCAGTCAGTGTCTGTCAGTCATTTAGTCATTCAGTCAGTCAGTGAAATAGCCAGTCAGAGAGTCAAGCAGTCAGTCAGTCAGTCTCAGTCAGTCAGTCAGTCAATCAGTCAGTCAATCAGTCAGTCAGTCCAGTCTCAGTCAGTCAGGCAGTTAGTCAGTCAGTCTCGGTCAGTCAGTGAGTCAGTCAGTCAGTATCAGTCAGTCAGTGAGTCAGTCTGTCTGTCAGGCAGTATCAGTCAGGCAGTAAGACTCCGCTCGACAGAACTCCGATAGCCTAATGGCTAGACCGCTGGTCTTCCAAGCGAGTGGCCTGGGTTCGAGTCCCAGCCGGAGCGAATATCTTCAATGTATATATTTCTTTTCTAATTTGAAAATTCTTTTTTTTTTCAATTTCTTTCCTTTGCAATTATTGATTATTTATGTAGGGAAGAAAATTCTGAGTCAGTTTAATTTTTCGACACAAAGATTTCAAAGTGTTTAAATAAACAATTACCAAGGTGCATTTTTTGTTTTTATTATATTTAAAACTCCCACCGACAGAGCTCCCATAGACTAATGGCTAGAGTGTTAGGCTTCCAAGCGAGTGGCCCTGGGTTCGAGTCCCATCCTGAACGAAAATCTTCAATGTATACTTTTAGTTTCTAATTTGAAATTTCTTCTTCTTTTTTTTTTTAATTTTTCTCTTTTGCGAATATTGATTATTTATGTAGGGAGAAAAATTCTGAGTGAGTTTAATTATTCGACCTGTAGATTTCAAAGATTTTAGATCAATAATTACCAAGGTTTTTTTTTTTTGTTTTTATTATAATTAAGACACCGGCCATCCGAGATCCGATAGTCCGGTGGCAAGAGCGTTGGGCTTCCATGCGTGTGGCCCTGGGTTCAAACCCCAGCCGGAAAGAAAATCTGAAATGCATGTATTTTTTTCTAATTTGATAATTCTTTTTTTTTTATTTTTCCCTTTTGCGAAGTCAGTCGGTCAGTCCGACAGTCAATCAGTCAGTCTCTGTCAGCCAGTCAGTCTGTCATTCGGTCAGACCAGTCCAGTCTGTCAGTCAAGCAGTCAGTCTGTCAGTCACTTAAGCAGTCAATCAGTCACTCAGTCAGTTGGGCAGTCAGTCATTCAGTCTCAGTCAGTCAGTCAGGCAGTCAGTCAGTCAGTCTCAGTCAGTCAGTTAGTCAGTCAGTCAGTCAGTCAGTCAGTCAGTCCAGTCTCAGTCAGTCAGGCAGTTAGTCAGTCAGTCTCGGTCAGTCAGTGAGTCAGTCATTCAGTCTCAGTCAGACGGTCAGTCAGTCCAATCAGTCAGTCACTCAGTCAGTTAGGCAGTCAGTCAGTCAGTCTCAGTCAGTCAGTTAGTCATTCAGCCAGTCAGTCAAGCAGTCAGTCATTTAGTCTCAGTCAGTCATTCAGTCAGTCTGTCAGTCAGGCAGTCTCAGTCAGGCAGTAAGACAACGACCGACAGAACACCGATAGCTAATGGCTAGACCGTTGGTCTTCCAAGCGAATGGCCTGGGTTCGAGTCCCAGCCGGAACGAATATCTTCAATGTATATATTTCTTTTCGAATTTAAAAATTCTTTTTTTTTCAATTTTTTTCTTTTGCAAATATTGATTATTTATGTAGGGAAGAAAATTCTGAGTCAGTTTAATTTTTCGAAACGTGAAAAAGTGTTTAGATAAATAATTACCAAGGTGCATTTTTTGATTTTATTATATTTAAAAGTCCGACCGTTAGAGCTCTGCTAGACTAATGGCCAGAGTGGTGGGCTTCCAAGCGAGTGGTCCTGGGCTCGAGTCAAAGCCTGAACGAATATCTTCAATGTATATATTTCTTTTCGAATTTTATTTTTTTTTTCAATTTCTTTTGTGAATATTGAATATTTATGTAGGGAGAAAAATTCTGAGTCAGTGTAATTATTTGACCTGTAGATTTCAAATTGTTTGAATCAATAATTAAAAGGTGCATTTTTTGTTTTTATAATATTTAAGACTTCAATCGTCAGAGCTCCGATAGCCTAATGGCTAGACCGTTGGGTTCCAAGCGCGTGGTACTGGGTTCGAGTCCCGGCCGGAACGAAAATCTTCAATGTATATATTTCTCTTCTAATTTGAAGATTCTTTTTTTTTTTTCAATTTTTTTTTTTTTTTTTGCAAATATCGATTATTTATGTACGGAAGATAATTCTGGGTTAGTTTAATCATTCGACCTTTAGATTTCAAAGATTTTAGATCAATAATTACTAAGGTGCATTTTTTGTTTTTATTATAATTAAGACACCGACCAACAGAGATCCGATAGTATATTGGCGAGAGCGTTGGGCTTCCATGCGTGTCGCCCTGGGTTTAAATCCGAGCCGGAAAAGAAATCTTAAATGCAAATATTTTTTTCTAATTTTATAATTCTTTTTTTTTTATTTTTCCCTTTTGCGAAGTCAGTCAGTCAGTCTGACAGTCAATCAGTCAAGCACTCAGTCATTCAGTCTCAGTCAGTCAGTCCAGTCAGTCAGTCACTCAGTCAGTCAGTTAGTCCTTCAGCCAGTCAGTCAAGCAGTCAGTCATTTAGTCTCAGTCAGTCAGTCAGTCTCAGTCAGTCAGTCCAGTCCAGTCTCAGTCAGTCAGTCAGTCAGTCAGTCTCGGTCAGTCAGTCAGTCATTCAGTCAGTCAGTCAGTCAGTCAGTCAGCCTTATTCAGTCAGTCTGTCAGTCAGTCAGTCAGTCAGTCCTTCAGTCAGTCAGTCTGTCAGTCAGTCAGTCGGTCAGTCCTGTCCAGTCAGTTAGTCAGTCAAGCAGTCAGTCAGGTAGTCAAGCAGTCAGTCAGTCAGTGTCAGTCAGTCATTTAGTCATTCAGTCAGTCAGTGAAATAGTCAGTCAGAGAGTCAAGCAGTCAGTCAGTCAGTCTCAGTCAGTCAGTTAGTCAGTCAGTCAGTCAGTCAGTCAGTCAGTCCAGTCTCAGTCAGTCAGGCAGTTAGTCAGTCAGTCTCGGTCAGTCAGTGAGTCAGTCAGTCAGTATCAGTCAGTCAGTGAGTCAGTTTGTCAGTCAGGCAGTATCAGTCAGGCAGTAAGACTCCGCTCGACAGAACTCCGATAGCCTAATGGCTAGACCGCTGGTCTTCCAAGCGAGTGGCCTGGGTTCGAGTCCCAGCCGGAGCGAATATCTTCAATGTATATATTTCTTTTCTAATTTAGAATTCTTTTTTTTTTCAATTTCTTTCCTTTGCAATTATTGATTATTTATGTAGGGAAGAAAATTCTGAGTCAGTTTAATTTTTCGACACGAAGATTTCAAAGTGTTTAAATAAACAATTACCAAGGTGCATTTTTTGTTTTTATTATATTTAAAACTCCCACCGACAGAGCTCCCATAGACTAATGGCTAGAGGGTTAGGCTTCCAAGCGAGTGGCCCTGGGTTCGAGTCCCAGCCTGAACGAAAATCTTCAATGTATACTTTTAGTTTCTAATTTGAAATTTCTTCTTCTTTTTTTTTTAATTTTTCTCTTTTGCGAATATTGATTATTTATGTAGGGAGAAAAATTCTGAGTCAGTTTAATTATTCGACCTGTAAATTTCAAAGTGTTTGAATCAATAATTACCAAGGTGCATTTTTTGTTTTTATTATATTTAAGACTTCCATCGACAGAGCTCCGATAGCCTAATGGCTAGACCGTTGGGTTCCAAGCGCGTGGTACTGGGTTCGAGTCCCGGCCGGAACGAAAATCTTCCATGTATATATTTCTCTTCTAATTTGAAGATTCTTTTTTTTTCAATTTCTTTCTTTTGCAAATATGGATTATTTATGTACGGAAGAAAATTCTGAGTCAGTTTAATCATTCGACCTTTAGATTTCAAAGATTTTAGATCAATAATTACTAAGGTGCATTTTTTGTTTTTATTATAATTAAGACACCGATCAACAGAGATCCGATAGTATATTGGCGAGAGCGTTGGGCTTCCATGAGTGTCGCCCTGGGTTCAAATCCCAGCCGGAAAGGAAACCTTAAATGCATGTATTTTTTTCTAATTTGATAATTTTTTTTTTTATTTTTCCCTTTTGCGAAGTCAGTCAGTCAGTCCGACAGTCAATCAGTCAGTCCGACAGTCAATCAGTCAGTCTGCCAGTCGGTCAGTCCAGTCCAGTCTGTCAGTCAAGCAGTCAGTCTGTCAGTCACTTAAGCAGTCAATCAGTCAGTTAGTCATTCAGTCACTCAGTCAGTTGGGCAGTCAGTCATTCAGTCTCAGTCAGTCAGTCAGTCAGTCCAGTCAGTCAGTCACTCAGTCAGTCAGGCAGTCAGTCAGTCAGTCTCAGTCAGTCAGTTAGTCATTCAGTCAGTCAGTCAAGCAATTTAGTCACTTAGTCTCAGTCAGCTAGTCATTCAATCAGTCAGTCAGTCAGGCAGTCAGTCAGTCACTCAGCCTCATTCAGTCATTCTGTCAGTCAGTCAGTCAGTCAGTCATTCAGTCAGTCAGTCTCAGTCAGTCAGTCAGTCTGTCAGTCGGTCAGTCCAGACCAGTCAGTCAGTCAAGCAGTCAGTCATTCAGTCTCAGTCAGACGGTCAGTCAGTCCAATCAGTCAGTCACTCAGTCAGTTAGGGAGTCAGTCAGTCAGTCTCAGTCAGTCAGTTAGTCATTCAGCCAGTCAGTCAAGCAGTCAGTCATTTAGTCTCAGTCAGTCAGTCAGTCAGTCCAGTCCAATCTCAGTCAGTCAGGCTGTCAGTCAGTCAGTCTCGGTCAGTCAGTGAGTCAGTCAGTCAATCAGTATCAGTCAGTCAGTCAGTATCAGTTATTCATTCAGTCAGTCTGTCAGTCAGGCAGTCTCAGTCAGGCAGTAAGACTTCAATCGACAGATCTCCGATAGCCTGATGGCTAGACCGCTGGGTTCCAAGCGCGTGGTACTGGGTTCGAGTCCCGGCCGGAACGAAAATCTTCAATGTAAATATTTCTCTTCTAATTTGAAGATTCTTTTTTTTTTCAATTTCTTTCTTTTACAAATATCGATTATTAATGTACGGAAGAAAATTCTGAGTCAGTTTAATCATTCGACCTTTAGATTTCAAAGATTTTAGATCAATAATTACCAAGGTGCATTTTTTGTTTTTATTATAATTAAGACACCGACCAACCGAGATCCGATAGTATATTGGGGAGAGCGTTGGGCTTCCATGCGTGTCGCCCTGTGTTCAAATCCCAGCAGGAAAGGAAATCTTAAATGCAAATAATTTTTTCTAATTTGATAATTCTTTTTTTTTATTTTTCCCTTTTGCGAAGTCAGTCAGTCTGTCCGACAGTTAATCAGTCAAGCACTCAGTCATTCAGTCTCAGTCAGTCAGTGCAGCCAGTCAGTCAGTCTCAGTCAGTCAGTTAGTCCTTCAGCCAGTCAGTCATGCAGTCAGTCATTTAGTCTCAGTCAGTCAGTCATTCAGTCAGTCAGTCAGTCAGGCAGTCAGTCAGTCAGTCAGTCGGTCAGTCCTGTCCAGTCAGTTAGTCAGTCAAGCAGTCAGTCAGTCTCAGTCAGTCAGTCAGTCAGTCTCAGTCAGTCAGTCAGTCTCAGTCAGTCATTCAGTCAGTCTGTCAGTCAGGCAGTCTAAGTCGGGCAGTAAGACTCCGACCGACAGAGCTCCGATAGCCTAATGGCTAGACCGTTGGGTTCCAAGCGCGTGGTACTGTGTTCGAGTCCCTGCCGGAACGAAAATCTTCAATGTATATATTTCTCTTCTAATTTGAAGATTCTTTTTTTTTTCAATTTCTTTCTTTTGCAAATATCGATTATTTATGTGCGGAAGAAAATTCTGAGTCAGTTTAATCATTCGACCTTTAGATTTCAAAGATTTTAGATCAATAATTACTAAGGTGCATTTTTTGTTTTTATTATAATTAAGACACCGATCAACAGAGATCCGATAGTATATTGGCGAGAGCGTTGGGCTTCCATGAGTGTCGCCCTGGGTTCAAATCCCAGCCGGAAAGGAAATCTTAAATGCAAATATTTTTTTCTAATTTTATAATTCTTTTTTTTTATTTTTCCCTTTTGCGAAGTCAGTCAGTCAGTCTGACAGTCAATCAGTCAAGCACTCAGTCATTCAGTCTCAGTCAGTCAGTCCAGTCAGTCAGTCACTCAGTCAGTCAGTTAGTCCTTCAGCCAGTCAGTCAAGCAGTCAGTCATTTAGTCTCAGTCAGTCAGTCATTCAGTCAGTCAGTCAGTCAGTCAGTCAGTCAGTCAGTCAGTCGGTCAGTCCTGTGCAGTCAGTTAGTCACTAAAGCAGTCAGTCAGTCTCAGTCAGTCAGTCAGTCAGTCAGTCCAGTCCAGTCTCAGTCAGTCAGTCAGTCAGCCTCGGTCAGTCAGTCAGTCAGTCATTCAGTCAGTCAGTCAGTCAGGCAGTCAGTCAGTCGGTCAGCCTTATTCAGTCAGTCTGTCAGTCAGTCAGTCAGTCAGCCTTATTCAGTAAGTCTGTCAGTCATCCTTATTCAGTCAGTCTGCCAGTCAGTCAGTCGGTCAGTCCTGTCCAGTCAGTTAGTCAGTCAAGCAGTCAGTCAGGTAGTCAAGCAGTCAGTCAGTCAGTGTCTGTCAGTCATTTAGTCATTCAGTCAGTCAGTGAAATAGCCAGTCAGAGAGTCAAGCAGTCAGTCAGTCAGTCTCAGTCAGTCAGTCAGTCAATCAGTCAGTCAATCAGTCAGTCAGTCCAGTCTCAGTCAGTCAGGCAGTTAGTCAGTCAGTCTCGGTCAGTCAGTGAGTCAGTCAGTCAGTATCAGTCAGTCAGTGAGTCAGTCTGTCTGTCAGGCAGTATCAGTCAGGCAGTAAGACTCCGCTCGACAGAACTCCGATAGCCTAATGGCTAGACCGCTGGTCTTCCAAGCGAGTGGCCTGGGTTCGAGTCCCAGCCGGAGCGAATATCTTCAATGTATATATTTCTTTTCTAATTTGAAAATTCTTTTTTTTTTCAATTTCTTTCCTTTGCAATTATTGATTATTTATGTAGGGAAGAAAATTCTGAGTCAGTTTAATTTTTCGACACAAAGATTTCAAAGTGTTTAAATAAACAATTACCAAGGTGCATTTTTTGTTTTTATTATATTTAAAACTCCCACCGACAGAGCTCCCATAGACTAATGGCTAGAGTGTTAGGCTTCCAAGCGAGTGGCCCTGGGTTCGAGTCCCATCCTGAACGAAAATCTTCAATGTATACTTTTAGTTTCTAATTTGAAATTTCTTCTTCTTTTTTTTTTTAATTTTTCTCTTTTGCGAATATTGATTATTTATGTAGGGAGAAAAATTCTGAGTGAGTTTAATTATTCGACCTGTAGATTTCAAAGATTTTAGATCAATAATTACCAAGGTTTTTTTTTTTGTTTTTATTATAATTAAGACACCGGCCATCCGAGATCCGATAGTCCGGTGGCAAGAGCGTTGGGCTTCCATGCGTGTGGCCCTGGGTTCAAACCCCAGCCGGAAAGAAAATCTGAAATGCATGTATTTTTTTCTAATTTGATAATTCTTTTTTTTTTATTTTTCCCTTTTGCGAAGTCAGTCGGTCAGTCCGACAGTCAATCAGTCAGTCTCTGTCAGCCAGTCAGTCTGTCATTCGGTCAGACCAGTCCAGTCTGTCAGTCAAGCAGTCAGTCTGTCAGTCACTTAAGCAGTCAATCAGTCACTCAGTCAGTTGGGCAGTCAGTCATTCAGTCAGTCAGTCAGTCCAGTCTCAGTCAGTCAGGCAGTTAGTCAGTCAGTCTCAGTCAGTCAGTTAGTCAGTCAGTCAGTCAGTCAGTCCAGTCTCAGTCAGTCAGGCAGTTAGTCAGTCAGTCTCGGTCAGTCAGTGAGTCAGTCATTCAGTCTCAGTCAGACGGTCAGTCAGTCCAATCAGTCAGTCACTCAGTCAGGCAGTCAGTCAGTCAGTCTCAGTCAGTCAGTTAGTCATTCAGCCAGTCAGTCAAGCAGTCAGTCATTTAGTCTCAGTCAGTCATTCAGTCAGTCTGTCAGTCAGGCAGTCTCAGTCAGGCAGTAAGACAACGACCGACAGAACACCGATAGCTAATGGCTAGACCGTTGGTCTTCCAAGCGAATGGCCTGGGTTCGAGTCCCAGCCGGAACGAATATCTTCAATGTATATATTTCTTTTCGAATTTAAAAATTCTTTTTTTTTCAATTTTTTTCTTTTGCAAATATTGATTATTTATGTAGGGAAGAAAATTCTGAGTCAGTTTAATTTTTCGAAACGTGAAAAAGTGTTTAGATAAATAATTACCAAGGTGCATTTTTTGATTTTATTATATTTAAAAGTCCGACCGTTAGAGCTCTGCTAGACTAATGGCCAGAGTGGTGGGCTTCCAAGCGAGTGGTCCTGGGCTCGAGTCAAAGCCTGAACGAATATCTTCAATGTATATATTTCTTTTCGAATTTTATTTTTTTTTTCAATTTCTTTTGTGAATATTGAATATTTATGTAGGGAGAAAAATTCTGAGTCAGTGTAATTATTTGACCTGTAGATTTCAAATTGTTTGAATCAATAATTAAAAGGTGCATTTTTTGTTTTTATAATATTTAAGACTTCAATCGTCAGAGCTCCGATAGCCTAATGGCTAGACCGTTGGGTTCCAAGCGCGTGGTACTGGGTTCGAGTCCCGGCCGGAACGAAAATCTTCAATGTATATATTTCTCTTCTAATTTGAAGATTCTTTTTTTTTTTTCAATTTTTTTTTTTTTTTTGCAAATATCGATTATTTATGTACGGAAGATAATTCTGGGTTAGTTTAATCATTCGACCTTTAGATTTCAAAGATTTTAGATCAATAATTACTAAGGTGCATTTTTTGTTTTTATTATAATTAAGACACCGACCAACAGAGATCCGATAGTATATTGGCGAGAGCGTTGGGCTTCCATGCGTGTCGCCCTGGGTTTAAATCCGAGCCGGAAAAGAAATCTTAAATGCAAATATTTTTTTCTAATTTTATAATTCTTTTTTTTATTTTTCCCTTTTGCGAAGTCAGTCAGTCAGTCTGACAGTCAATCAGTCAAGCACTCAGTCATTCAGTCTCAGTCAGTCAGTCCAGTCAGTCAGTCACTCAGTCAGTCAGTTAGTCCTTCAGCCATTCAGTCAAGCAGTCCGTCATTTAGTCTCAGTCAGTCGGTCAGTCTCAGTCAGTCAGTCCAGTCCAGTCTCAGTCAGTCAGTCAGTCAGTCAGTCTCGGTCAGTCAGTCAGTCTCGGTCAGTCAGTCAGTCATTCAGTCAGTCAGTCAGTCAGTCGGTCAGCCTTATTCAGTCAGTCTGTCAGTCAGTCAGTCAGTCAGCCTTATTCAATCAGTCTGTCAGTCAGTCAGTCGGTCAGTCCTGTCCAGTCAGTTAGTCAGTCAAGCAGTCAGTCAGGTAGTCAAGCAGTCAGTCAGTCAGTGTCAGTCAGTCATTTAGTCATTCAGTCAGTCAGTGAAATAGTCAGTCAGACAGTCAAGCAGTCAGTCAGTCAGTCTCAGTCAGTCAGTTAGTCAGTCAGTCAGTCAGTCAGTCAGTCAGTCCAGTCTCAGTCAGTCAGGCAGTTAGTCAGTCAGTCTCGGTCAGTCAGTGAGTCAGTCAGTCAGTCAGTGTCAGTCAGTCAGTCAGTCAGTGTCAGTCAGTCATTTAGTCATTCAGTCAGTCAGTTAAATAGTCAGTCAGAGAGTCAAGCAGTCAGTCAGTCAGTCTCAGTCAGTCAGTTAGTCAGTCAGTCAGTCAGTCAGTCAGTCTGTCAGTCCAGTCTCAGTCAGTCAGGCAGTTAGTCAGTCAGTCTCGGTCAGTCAGTGAGTCAGTCAGTCAGTCTCGGTCAGTCAGTGAGTCAGTCAGTCAGTCCAGTCAGTCAGTATCAGTCAGTCAGTGAGTCAGTCTGTCAGTCAGGCAGTCTCAGTCAGGCAGTAAGACTCCGCTCGACAGAACTCCGATAGCCTAATGGCTAGACCGCTGGTCTTCCAAGCGAGTGGCCCTGGGCTCGAGTCCCCGCCGGAACGAAAATCTTCAATGTATATATTTCTTTTCTAATTTGAAAATTCTTTTTTTTTTTCATTTTCTTTCTTTTGCAAATATCGATTTTTTACGTACGGAAGAAAATTCTGAGTCAGTTTAATCATTCGACCATTAGATTTCAAAGATTTTAGATCAATAATTACCAAGGTGCATTTTTTGTTTTTATTATAATTAAGACACCGGCCATCCGAGATCCGATAGTCCGGTGGCGAGAGCGTTGGGCTTCCATGCGTGTGGCCCTGGGTTCGACTCCCAGCCGGAAAGAAAATCTTAAATGCATGTATTTTTTTCTAATTTGATAATTTTTTTTTATTTTTCCCTTTTGCGAAGTCAGTCAGTCAGTCCGACAGTCAATCAGTCAGTCTCTGTCAGCCAGTCAGTCTGTCAGTCGGTCAGTCCAGTCCGGTCTGTCAGTCAAGCAGTCAGTCTGTAAGTCACTTAAGCAGTCAATCAGTCAGTTAGTCATTCAGTCACTCAGTCAGTTGGGCAGTCAGTCATTCAGTCTCAGTCAGTCAGTCAGTCAGTCATTCAGTCTCAGTCAGTCAGTCAGTCAGTCAGTCAGTCAGTCCAGTCACTCAGTCAGTCAGGCAGTCAGTCAGTCAGTCTCAGTCAGTCAGTTAGTCATTCAGTCAGTCAGCCAAGCAATTTAGTCACTTAGACTCAGTCAGCTAGTCATTCAATCAGTCAGTCAGTCAGGCAGTCAGTCACTCAGCCTCATTCAGTCATTCTGTTAGTCAGTCAGTCAGTTAGTCATTCAGTCAGTCAGTCTCTTTTAGTCAGTCAGTCTGTCAGTCGGTCAGTCCAGACCAGTCAGTCAGTCAAGCAGTCAGTCATTCAGTCTCAGTCAGACGGTCAGTCAGCCCAATCAGTCAGTCACTCAGTCAGTTAGGCAGTCAGTCAGTCAGTCTCAGTCAGTCAGTTAGTCATTCAGCCAGTCAGTCAAGCAGTCAGTCATTTAGTCTCAGTCAGTCAGTCAGTCAGTCCAGTCCAGTCTCAGTCAGTCAGGCAGTCAGTCAGTCAGTCTCGGTCAGTCAGTCAGTCTCGGTCAATCAGTGAGTCAGTCAGTCAATCAGTATCAGTCAGTCAGTCAGTATCAGTTAGTCATTCAGTCAGTCTGTCAGTCATGCAGTCTCAGTCAGGCAGTAAGGCTCCGACCGACAGAACTCCGATAGCTAATGGCTAGACCGTTGGTCTTCCAAGCGAATGGCCTGGGTTCGAGTCCCAGCCGGAACGAATATCTTCAATGTATATATTTCTTTTCCAATTTGAAAATTCTCTTTTTTTTCAATTTTTTTCTTTTGCAAATATTGATTATTTATGTAGGGAAGAAAATTCTGAGTCAGTTTAATTTTTCGAAACGCAGAATTCAAAGTGTTTAGATAAATAATTACCAAGGTGCATTTTTTGATTTTATTATATTTAAAACTCCGACCGTCAGAGCTCTGCTAGACTAATGGCTAGAGTGTTAGGCTTCCAAGCGAGGGGCCCTGGGGTCGAGTCCCAGCCTGAACGAAAATCTTCAATGTATACTTTTAGTTTCTAATTTGAAAATTCTCCTTCTTTTTTTTTTTTAATTTTTCTCTTTTGCGAATATTGATTATTTATGTAGGGAGAGAAATTCTGAGTGAGTTTAATTATTCGACCTGTAGATTTCAAAGTGTTTGAATCAATAATTTAAAAGGTGCGATTTTTGTTTTTATTATATTTAAGACTTCGATCGACAGAGCTCCGATAGCCTAATGGTTAGACCGTTGGGTTCCAAGCGCGTGGTACTGGGTTCGAGTCCCGGCCGGAACGAAAATCTTCAATGTATATATTTCTTTTCTAATTTGAAGATTCTTTTTTTTTTTCAATTTCTTTCTTTTGCAATTATCGATTATTTATGTACGGAAGAAAATTCTGAGTCAGTATAATCATTCGTCCTTTAGATTTTAAAGATTTAAATCAATAATTACCAAGGTGCATTTTTTGTTTTTATTATAATTAAGACACCGACCAACCGAGATCCAAAAGTATATTGGCGAGAGCGTTGGGCTTCCATGCGTGTCGCCCTGGGTTCAAATCCCAGCCGGAAAGGAAATCTTAAATGCAAAAATTTTTTTCTAATTTGATAATTCTTTTTTTTTTATTTTTCCCTTTTGCGAAGTCAGTCAGTCAGTCCGACAGTCAATCAGTCAAGCACTCAGTCATTCAGTCTCAGTCAGTCAGTCCAGCCAGTCAGTCTCAGTCAGTCAGTTAGTCCTTCAGCCAGTCAGTCAAGCAGTCAGTCATTTAGTCTCAGTCAGTCAGTCATTCAGTCAGTCAGTCAGTCAGGCAGTCAGTCAGTCAGTCAGTCAGTCATTCAGTCAGTCATTCAGTCAGTCAGTCAGTCAGGCAGTCAGTTCAGTCAGTCAGTCGGTGAGTCCTGTCCAGTCAGTTAGTCAGTCAAGCAGTCAGTCAGTCTCAGTCAGTCAGTCAGTCAGTCTCAGTCAGTCATTCAGTCAGTCTGTCAGTCAGGCAGTCTCAGTCGGGCAGTAAGACTCCGACCGACAGAACTCCGATAGCTAATGGCTAGACCGTCTTCCAAGCGAATGGCCTGGGTTCGAGTCCCAGCCGGAACGAATATCTTCAATGTATATATTTCTTTTCGAATTTGAAAATTCTTTTTTTTTCAATTTTTTTCTTTTGCAAATATTGATTATTTATGTAGGGAAGAAAATTCTGAGTCAGTTTAATTTTTCGAAACGCGAAAAAGTGTTTAGATAAATAATTACCAAGGTGCATTTTTTGATTTTATTATATTTAAAACTCCCACCGACAGAGCTCCCATAGACTAATGGCTAGAGTGTTAGGCTTCCAAGCGAGTGGCCCTGGGTTCGAGTCCCAGCCTGAACGAAAATCTTCAATGTATACTTTTAGTTTCTAATTTGAAATTTCTTCTTCTTTTTTTTTTAATTTTTCTCTTTTGCGAATATTGATTATTTATGTAGGGAGAAAAATTCTGAGTCAGTTTAATTATTCGACCTGTAAATTTCAAAGTGTTTGAATCAATAATTACCAAGGTGCATTTTTTGTTTTTATTATATTTAAAACTCCCACCGACAGAGCTCCCATAGACTAATGGCTAGAGTGTTATGCTTCCAAGCGAGTGGCCCTGGGTTCGAGTCCCAGCCTGAACGAAAATCTTCAATGTATACTTTTAGTTTCTTATTTGAAATTTCTTCTTCTTTTTTTTTTAATTTTTCTCTTTTGCGAATATTGATTATTTATGTAGGGAGAAAAATTCTGAGTCAGTTTAATTATTCGACCTGTAAATTTCAAAGTGTTTGAATCAATAATTACCAAGGTGAATTTTTTGTTTTTATTATATTTAAGACTTCCATCGACAGAGCTCCGATAGCCTAATGGCTAGACCGTTGGGTTCCAAGCCCGTGGTACTGGGTTCGAGTCCCGGCCGGAACGAAAATCTTCCATGTATATATTTCTCTTCTAATTTGAAGATTCTTTTTTTTTCAATTTCTTTCTTTTGCAAATATGGATTATTTATGTACGGAAGAAAATTCTGAGTCAGTTTAATCATTCGACCTTTAGATTTCAAAGATTTTAGATCAATAATTACTAAGGTGCATTTTTTGTTTTTATTATAATTAAGACACCGATCAACAGAGATCCGATAGTATATTGGCGAGAGCGTTGGGCTTCCATGAGTGTCGCCCTGGGTTCAAGTCCCAGCCGGAAAGGAAATCTTAAATGCAAATATTTTTTTCTAATTTTATAATTCTTTTTTTTTATTTTTCCCTTTTGCGAAGTCAGTCAGTCAGTCTGACAGTCAATCAGTCAAGCACTCAGTCATTCAGTCTCAGTCAGTCACTCAGTCAGTCAGTTAGTCCTTCAGCCAGTCAGTCAAGCAATCAGTCATTTAGTCTCAGTCAGTCAGTCATTCAGTCAGTCAGTCAGTCAGGCAGTCAGTCAGTCAGTCAGTCGGTCAGTCCTGTGCAGTCAGTTAGTCACTAAAGCAGTCAGTCAGTCTCAGTCAGTCAGTCAGTCAGTCAGTCCAGTCCAGTCCAGTCTCAGTCAGTCAGTCAGTCAGTCTCGGTCAGTCAGTCAGTCAGTCATTCAGTCAGTCAGTCAGTCAGGCAGTCAGACAGTCGGTCAGCCTTATTCAGTCAGTCTGTCAGTCAGTCAGTCAGTCAGCCTTATTCAGTCAGTCTGTCAGTCATCCTTATTCAGTCAGTCTGTCAGTCAGTCAGTCGGTCAGTCCTGTCCAGTCAGTTAGTCAGTCAAGCAGTCAGTCAGGTAGTCAAGCAGTCAGTCAGTCAGTGTCAGTCAGTCATTTAGTCATTCAGTCAGTCAGTGAAATAGCCAGTCAGAGAGTCAAGCAGTCAGTCAGTCAGTCTCAGTCAGTCAGTTAGTCAGTCAGTCAGTCAGTCAGTCAGTCAGTCCAGTCTCAGTCAGTCAGGCAGTTAGTCAGTCAGTCTCGGTCAGTCAGTGAGTCAGTCAGTCAGTATCAGTCAGTCAGTGAGTCAGTCTGTCAGTCAGGCAGTATCAGTCAGGCAGTAAGACTCCGCTCGACAGAACTCCGATAGCCTAATGGCTAGACCGCTGGTCTTCCAAGCGAGTGGCCTGGGTTCGAGTCCCAGCCGGAGCGAATATCTTCAATGTATATATTTCTTTTCTAATTTGAAAATTCTTTTTTTTTTCAATTTCTTTCCTTTGCAATTATTGATTATTTATGTAGGGAAGAAAATTCTGAGTCAGTTTAATTTTTCGACACGAAGATTTCAAAGTGTTTAAATAAACAATTACCAAAGTGCATTTTTTGTTTTTATTATATTTAAAACTCCCACCGACAGAGCTCCCACAGACTAATGGCTAGAGTGTTAGGCTTCCAAGCGAGTGGCCCTGGGTTCGAGTCCCAGCCTGAACGAAAATCTTCAATGTATACTTTTAGTTTCTAATTTGAAATTTCTTCTTCTTTTTCTTTAATTTTTCTCTTTTGCGAATATTGATTATTTATGTAGGGAGAAAAATTCTGAGTCAGTTTAATTATTCGACCTGTAAATTTCAAAGTGTTTGAATCAATAATTACCAAGGTGCATTTTTTGTTTTTATTATATTTAAGACTTCCATCGACAGAGCTCCGATAGCCTCATGGCTAGACCGTTGGGTTCCAAGCGCGTGGTACTGGGTTCGAGTCCCGGCCGGAACGAAAATCTTCCATGTATATATTTCTCTTCTAATTTGAAGATTCTTTTTTTTTTCAATTTCTTTCTTTTGCAAATATGGATTATTTATGTGCGGAAGAAAATTCTGAGTCAGTTTAATCATTCGACCTTTAGATTTCAAAGATTTTAGATCAATATTTACTAAGGTGCATTTTTTGTTTTTATTATAATTAAGACACCGATCAACAGAGATCCGATAGTATATTGGCGAGAGCGTTGGGCTTCCATGAGTGTCGCCCTGGGTTCAAATCCCAGCCGGAAACGAAATCTTAAATGCAAATATTTTTTTTTTAATTTTATAATTCTTTTTTTTTTATTTTTCCCTTTTGCGAAGTCAGTCAGTCAGTCTGACAGTCAATCAGTCAAGCACTCAGTCATTCAGTCTCAGTCAGTCAGTCCAGTCAGTCAGTCACTCAGTCAGTCAGTTAGTCCTTCAGCCAGTCAGTCAAGCAGTCAGTCATTTAGTCTCAGTCAGTCAGTCAGTCAGTCAGTCAGTCAGTCAGTCAGTCAGTCAGTCAGTCAGTCGGTCAGTCCTGTGCAGTCAGTTAGTCACTAAAGCAGTCAGTCAGTCTCAGTCAGTCAGTCAGTCAGTCAGTCAGTCCAGTCCAGTCTCAGTCAGTCAGTCAGTCAGTCTCGGTCAGTCAGTCAGTCAGTCATTCAGTCAGTCAGTCAGTCAGGCAGTCAGTCAGTCGGTCAGCCTTATTCAGTCAGTCTGTCAGTCAGTCAGTCAGTCAGCCTTATTCAGTCAGTCTGTCAGTCATCCTTATTCAGTCAGTCTGTCAGTCAGTCAGTCGGTCATTCCTTTCCAGTCAGTTAGTCAGTCAAGCAGTCAGTCATGTAGTCAAGCAGTCAGTCAGTCAGTGTCAGTCAGTCATTTAGTCATTCAGTCAGTCAGTGAAATAGCCAGTCAGAGAGTCAAGCAGTCAGTCAGTCAGTCTCAGTCAGTCAGTTAGTCAGTCAGTCAGTCAGTCAGTCAGTCAGTCCAGTCTCAGTCAGTCAGGCAGTTAGTTAGTCAGTCTCGGTCAGTCAGTGAGTCAGTCAGTCAGTATCAGTCAGTCAGTGAGTCAGTTTGTCAGTCAGACAGTATCAGTCAGGCAGTAAGACTCCGCTCGACAGAACTCCGATAGCCTAATGGCTAGACCGCTGGTCTTCCAAGCGAGTGGCCTGGGTTCGAGTCCCAGCCGGAGCGAATATCTTCAATGTATATATTTCTTTTCTAATTTAGAATTCTTTTTTTTTTTCAATTTCTTTCCTTTGCAATTATTGATTATTTATGTAGGGAAGAAAATTCTGAGTCAGTTTAATTTTTCGACACGAAGATTTCAAAGTGTTTAAATAAACAATTACCAAGGTGCATTTTTTGTTTTTATTATATTTAAAACTCCCACCGACAGAGCTCCCATAGACTAATGGCTAGAGGGTTAGGCTTCCAAGCGAGTGGCCCTGGGTTCGAGTCCCAGCCTGAACGAAAATCTTCACTGTATACTTTTAGTTTCTAATTTGAAATTTCTTCTTCTTTTTTTTTTAATTTTTCTCTTTTGCGAATATTGATTATTTATGTAGGGAGAAAAATTCTGAGTCAGTTTAATTATTCGACCTGTAAATTTCAAAGTGTTTGAATCAATAATTACCAAGGTGCATTTTTTGTTTTTATTATATTTAAGACTTCCATCGACAGAGCTCCGATAGCCTAATGGCTAGACCGTTGGGTTCCAAGCGCGTGGTACTGGGTTCGAGTCCCGGCCGGAACGAAAATCTTCCATGTATATATTTCTCTTCTAATTTGAAGATTCTTTTTTTTTCAATTTCTTTCTTTTGCAAATATGGATTATTTATGTACGGAAGAAAATTCTGAGTCAGTTTAATCATTCGACCTTTAGATTTCAAAGATTTTAGATCAATAATTACTAAGGTGCATTTTTTGTTTTTATTATAATTAAGACACCGATCAACAGAGATCCGATAGTATATTGGCGAGAGCGTTGGGCTTCCATGCGTGTGGCCCTGGGTTCAAATCCCAGCCGGAAAGGAAACCTTAAATGCATGTATTTTTTTCTAATTTGATAATTTTTTTTTTATTTTTCCCTTTTGCGAAGTCAGTCAGTCAGTCCGACAGTCAATCAGTCAGTCCGACAGTCAATCAGTCAGTCTGCCAGTCGGTCAGTCCAGTCCAGTCTGTCAGTCAAGCAGTCAGTCAGTCAGTCACTTAAGCACTCAATCAGTCAGTCAGTCATTCAGTCACTCAGTCAGTTAGGCAGTCAGTCATTCAGTCTCAGTCAGTCAGTCAGTCCAGTCAGTCAGTCACTCAGTCAGTCAGACTCAGTCAGTCAGTTTGTCAGTCAAGCAATTTAGTCACTCAGCCTCATTCAGTCATTCTGTCAGTCACTCAGTCAGTTAGGCAGTCAGTCAGTCAGTCTCATTCAGTCAGTTAGTCATTCAGCCAGTCGGTCAAGCAGTCAGTCATTTAGTCTCAGTCAGTCAGTCCAGTCCAGTCTCAGTCAGTCAGGCAGTCAGTCAGTCAGTCTCGGTCAGTCAGTCAGTCTCGGTCAGTCAGTGAGTCAGTCAGTCAATCAGTATCAGTCAGTCAGTCAGTATCAGTCAGTCAGTCAGTATCAGCCAGTCATTCAGTCAGTCTCTCAGTCAGTCAGTCAGTTAGTCATTCAGTCAGTCAGTCTCAGTCAGTCAGTCTCAGTCAGTCAGTCAGTCTGTCAGTCGGTCAGTCCAGACCAGTCTGTCAGTCGGTCAGTCCAGACCAGTCAGTCAGTCAAGCAGTCAGTCATTCAGTCTCAGTCAGTCAGGCAGTCAGTCAGTCAGTCTCGGTCAGTCAGTCAGTCTCGGTCAGTCAGTGAGTCAGTCAGTCAATCAGTATCAGTCAGTCAGTCAGTATCAGTCAGTCAGTCAGTATCAGTCAGTCATTCAGTCAGTCTGTCAGTCAGGCATTCTCAGTCAGGCAGTAAGACTCCGACCGACAGAACTCCGATAGCTAATGGCTAGACCGTTGGTCTTCCAAGCGAATGGCCGGGGTTCGAGTCCCAGCCGGAAAGAATATCTTCAATGTAAATATTTCTTTTCGAATTTGAAAATTATTTTTTTTTCAATTTTTTTCTTTTGCAAATATTGATTATTAAAGTAGGGAAGAAGATTCTGAGTCAGTTTAATTTTTCCAAACGCAGAATTCAAAGTGTTTAGATATATAATTACCAAGATGCATTTTTTGATTTTATTATATTTAAAACTCCTACCGTCAGAGCTCTGCTAGACTAATGGCTAGAGTGGTGGGCTTCCAAGCGTGTGGCCCTGGTTTCGAGTCCCAGCCTGCGCAAAAATCTTCACTTTTTATTTTTAGTTTCTAATTTGAAAATTCTTCTTCTTTTTTTTTAATTTTTCTCTTTTGCGAATATTGATTATTTATGTAGGGAGAAATTCTGAGTCAATTTAATTATTCGACCTGTAGATTTCAAAGTGTTTGAATCAATAATTAAAAAGGTGCATTTTTTGTTTTTATTATATTTAAGACTTCAATCGACAGAGCTCCGATAGCCTAATGGCTAGACCGTTGGGTTCCAAGCGCGTGGTACTGGGTTCGAGTCCCGGCCGGAACGAAAATCTTCAATGTATACATTTCTTTTCTAATTTGAAGATTCTTTTTTTTTTTTTTTTCAATTTCTTTCTTTTGCAAATATCGACTATTTATGTACGGAAGAAAATTCTGAGTCAGTTTAATCATTCGACTTTTAGATTTCAAAGATTTTAGATCAATAATTACGAAGGTGCATTTTTTGTTTTTATTATAATTAAGACACCGACGGACCGAGATCCGATAGTATATTGGCGAGAGCGTTGGGCTTCCATGCGTGTCGCCCTGGGTTCAAATCCCAGCCGGAAAGGAGATCTTAAATGCAAATATTTTTTTCTAATTTGATAATTCTTTTTTTTTTTATTTTTCCCTTTTGCGAAGTCAGTCAGTCAATCCGACAGTCAATCAGACAAGCACTCAGTCATTCAGTCTCAGTCAGTCAGTCCAGTCAGTCAGTCACTCAGTCAGTCAGTCAGTCAGGCAGTCAGTCTCAGTCAGTCAGTCATTCAGTCAATCAGTCGGTCAGTCCTGTCCAGTCAGTTAGTCAGTCAAGCAGTCAGTCAGTCTCAGTCAGTCAGTCTCAGTCAGTCAGTCAGTCTGTCAGTCAGTCAGTCAGTCAGTCTAGTCCAGTCTCAGTCAGTCAGTCAGTCAGTCTCGGTCAGTCAGTCAGTCAGTCATTCAGTCAGTCAGTCAGTCGGGCAGTCAGTCAGTCAGTCAGCCTTATTCAGTCAGTCTGTCAGTCAGTCAGTCAGTCAGCCTTATTCAGTCAGTCTGTCAGTCAGTCAGTCGGTCAGTCCTGTCCAGTCAGTTAGTCAGTCAAGCAGCCAGTCAGGCAGTCAAGCAGTCAGTCAGTCAGTGTCAGTCAGTCATTTAGTCATTCAGTCAGTCAGTGAAATAGTCAGTCAGACAGTCAAGCAGTCAGTCAGTCAGTCAGGCAGTTAGTCAGTCAGTCTCGGTCAGTCAGTGAGTCAGTCAGTCAGTCTCGGTCAGTCAGTGAGTCAGTCAGTCAGTCAGTATCAGTCAGTCAGTGAGTCAATCTGTCAGTCAGGCAGTCTCAGTCAGGCAGTAAGACTCCGCTCGATAGAACTCCGATAGCCTAATGGCTAGACCGCTGGTCTTCCAAGCGAATGGCCTGGGTTCGAGTCCCAGCCGGAGCGAATATCTTCAATGTATATATTTCTTTTCTAATTTGAAAATTCTTTTTTTTTTCAATTTCTTTCCTTTGCAAATATTGACTATTTATGTGGAGAAGAAAATTCTGAGTCAGTTTAATTTTTCGACCGGCAGATTTCAAAGTGTTTAAATAAATAATTAACCAAGGTGCATTTTTGTTTCTATTATATTTAAAACTCCGACCGACAGAGCTCCGATAGACTAATGGTTAGAGTGTTGGGCTTCCAAGCGAGTGGCAATGGGTTCGAGTCCCAGCCTGAACGAAAATCTTCAATGTATATTTTTAGTTTCTAATTTGAAAATTCTTCTTCTTTTTTTTTTAATTTTTCTCTTTTACAAGTATTGATTATTTATGTAGGGAAGAAAATTCTGAGTCAGTTTAATTATTCGACCTGTAGATTTCAAAGATTTTAGATCAATAATTACCAAGGTGCATTTTTTGTTTTTACTATAATTAAGACACCGGCCAACCGAGATCCGATAGTCCATTGGCGAGAGCGTTGGACTTCCATGCGTGTGGCCCTGGGTTCGAATCCCAGCCGGAAAGAAAATCTTAAATGCATATATTTTTTTCTAATTTGATAATTTTTTTTTTATTTTTCTCTTTTGCGAAATCAGTCAGTCAGTCCGACAGTCAATCAGTCAGTCTCTGTCAGCCAGTCAGTCTGTCAGTCGGTCAGTCCAGTCCAGTCAGTCAGTCAAGCAGTCAGTCAGTCAGTCACTTAAGCAGTCAATCAGTCAGTTAGTCATTCAGTCACTCAGTCAGTTAGGCAGTCAGTCATTCAGTCTCAATCAGTCAGTCAGTCAGTCCAGTCAGTCAGGCAGTCAGTCAGTCAGTCTCAGTCAGTCAGTTAGTCATTCAGTCATTCAGTCAAGCAATTTAGTCACTCAGTCTCAGTCAGTTAGTCATTCAGTCAGTCAGTCAGTCAGGGAGTCAGTCGGTCAGTCTCAGTCAGTCAGTTAGTCATTCAGTCAGTCAGTCAAGCAATTTAGTCACTTAGTCTCAGTCAGCTAGTCATTCAGTCAGTCAGTCAGTCAGGCAGTCAGTCACTCAGCCTCATTCAGTCATTCTGTCAGTCAGTCAGTCAGTTATTCATTCAGTCAGTCAGTCTCAGTCAGTCAGTCAGTCTGTCAGTCCAGACCAGTCAGTCAGTCAAGCAGTCAGTCATTCAGTCTCAGTCAGACAGTCAGTCAGACCAATCAGTCAGTCACTCAGTCAGTTAGGCAGTCAGTCAGTCAGTCTCACTCAGTCAGTTAGTCATTCAGCCAGTCAGTCAAGCAGTCAGTCATTTAGTCTCAGTCAGTCAGTCAGTCAGTCCAGTCCAGTCTCATTCAGTCAGGCAGTCAGTCAGTCAGTCTCGGTCAGTCAGTCAGTCTCGGTCAGTCAGTGAGTCAGTCAGTCAATCTGTATCAGTCAGTCAGTCAGTATCAGTCAGTCAGTCAGTATCAGTCAGTCAGTCAGTATCAGTCAGTCATTCAGTCAGTCTGTCAGTCAGGCAGTCTCAGTCAGGGAGTAAGACTCCGAACGATAGAACTCCGATAGCTAATGGCTAGACCGTTGGTCTTCCAAGCGAATGGCCTGGGTTCGAGTCCCAGCCGGAACGAATATCTTCAATGTATATATTTCTTTTCGAATTCGAAAATTCTTTTTTTTTAAATTTTTTTCTTTTGCAAATATTGATTATTTATGTAGGGAAGAAAATTCTGAGTCAGTTTAATTTTTCAAAACGCAGAATTCAAAGTGTTTAGATAAATAATTACTAAGGTGCATTTTTTGATTTTATTATAATTAAAACTCCGACCGTCACAGCTCTGCTAGACTAATGGCTGGAGTGGTGGGCTTCCAAGCGAGTGGCCCTAGTTTCGAGTCCCAGCCTGCGCGAACATCTTCAATTTTTATTTTTAGTTTCTAATTTGAAAATTCTTCTTCTTTTTTTTTTAATTTTTCTCTTTTGCGAATATTGATTATTTATGTAGGGAGAAAAATTCTGAGTCAATTTAATTATTCGACCTGTAGATTTCAAAGTGTTTGAATCAATAATTAAAAAGGTGCATTTTTTGTTTTTATTATATTTAAGACTTCAATCGACAGAGCTCCGATAGCCTAATGGCTAGACCGTTGGGTTCCAAGTGCGTGGTACTGGGTTCGTGTCCCGGCCGGAACGAAAATCTTCAATGTATATATTTCTTTTCTAATTTGAAGATTCTTTTTTTTTTTTTCAATTTCTTTCTTTTGCAAATATCGATTATTTATGTACGGAAGAAAATTCTGAGTCAGTTTAATCATTCGACCTTTAGATTTCAAAGATTTTTGATCAATAATTACCAAGTTGCATTTTTTGTTTTTATTATAATTAAGACACCGACGGACCGAGATCCGATAGTATATTGGCGAGAGCGTTGGGCTTCCATGCGTGTCGCCCTGGGTTCAAATCCCAGCCGAAAAGGAAATCTTAAATGCAAATATTTTTTTCTAATTTGACAATTCTTTTTTTTTTTATTTTTCCCTTTTGCGAAGTCAGTCAGTCAGTCCGACAGTCAATCAGTCAAGCACTCAGTCATTCAGTCTCAGTCAGTCAGTCCAGTCAGTCAGTCACTCAGTCAGTTAGGCAGTCAGTCAGCCAGTCTCAGTCAGTCAGTTAGTCCTTCAGCCAGTCAGTCAAGCAGTCAGTCAGCCAGTCTCAGTTAGTCCTTCAGCCAGTCAGTCAAGCAGTCAGTCAGCCAGTCTCAGTCAGTCAGACATTCAGTCAATCAGTCAGTCAGGCAGTCAGTCAGTCAGTCAGTCAGTCGGTCAGTCCTGTCCAGTCAGTTAGTCAGTCAAGCAGTCAGTCAGTCAGTCAGTCAGTCAGTCAGTCTCAGTCAGTCAGTCCAGTCCAGTCTCAGTCAGTCAGTCAGTCAGTCTCAGTCAGTCAGTTAGTCACTCAGTCAGTCAGTCAGTCCAGTCTCAATCAGTCAGGCAGTTAGTCAGTCAGTCAGTCAGTCAGTCCAGTCTCAATCAGTCAGGCAGTTAGTCAGTCAGTCTCGGTCAGTCAGTGAGTCAGTCAGTCAGTCTCGGTCAGTCAGTGAGTCAGTCAGTCAGTCTCGGTCAGTCAGTGAGTCAGTCAGTCAGCCAGGCAGTCTCAGTCAGGCAGTAAGACTCCGCTCGACAGAACTCCGATAGCCTAATGGCTAGACCGCTGGTCTTCCAAGCGAGTGGCCTGGGTTCGAGTCCCAGCCGGAGCGAATATCTTTAATGTATATATTTCTTTTCTAATTTGAAAATTCTTTTTTTTTTTCAATTTCTTTTCTTTGCAAATATTGATTATTTATGTAGGGAAGAAAATTCTTAATCAGTTTAATTTTTCGACCGGCAGATTTCAAAGTGTTTAAATAAATAATTACCAAGGTGCATTTTTGTTTTTATTATATTTAAAACTCCGACCGACAGAGCTCCGGTAGACTAATGCTTAGAGTGTTGGGCTTCCAAGCGAGTGGACCTGGGTTCGACTCCACGCCAGAACGAATACCTTCAATGTATATATTTCTTTTCTAATTTGAAAATTCTTCTTCTTTTTTTTTTAATTTTTCTCTTTTACAAGTATTGATTATTTATGTAGGGAAGAAAATTCTGAGTCAGTTTAATTTTTCGACCCGCAGATTTCAAAGTGTTTGAATCAATAATTACCAAGGTGCATTTTTTTGTTTTTATTATATTTAAAACCCCGACCGACAGAGCTCCGATAGCCTAATGGCTAGACCGTTGGTCTTCTAAGCGAGTGGCCCGGGTTCGACTCCACGCCGGAACGAATACCTTCAATGTATATATTTCTTTTCTAATTTGAAAATTCTTCTTTTTTTCAATTTCTTTCTTTTGCAAATATTGATTATTTATGTACGGAAGAAAATTCTGAGTCAGTTTAATTTTTCGACACGAAGATTTCAAAGTGTTTAAAAGAACAATTACCAAGGTGCATTTTTTCTTTTTATTATATTTAAAACTCCCACCGACAGAGCTCCCATAGACTAATGGCTAGAGTGTTAGGCTTCCAAGCGAGTGGCCCTGGGTTCGAGTCCCAGCCTGAACGAAAATCTTCAATGTATACTTTTAGTTTCTAATTTGAAATTTCTTCTTCTTTTTTTTTTTTAATTTTTCTCTTTTGCGAATATTGATTATTTATGTAGGGAGAAAATTTCTGAGTCAGTTTAATTATTCGACCTGTACATTTCAAAGTGTTTAAAAGAACAATTACCAAGGTGCATTTTTTGTTTTTATTATATTTAAGACTTCCTTCGACAGAGCTCCCATAGCCTAATGGCTAGACCGTTGGGTTCCAAGCGCGTGGTACTGGGTTCGAGTCCCGGCCGGAACGAAAATTTTCAATGTATATATTTCTTTTCTAATTTGAAAATTCTTTTTTTTTTCATTTTCTTTCTGTTGCAAATATCGATCATTTATGTACGGAAGAAAATTCTGAGTCAGTTTAATCATTCGACCTTTAGATTTGAAACATTTTAGATCAATAATTACCAAGGTGCATTTTTTGTTTTTATTATAATTAAGACACCGACCAACCGAGATCCGATATTATATTGGCGAGAGCGTTGGGCTTCCATGCGTGTCGCCCTGGGTTCTAATCAGAGCCGGAAAGGAAATCTTAAATGCAAATATTTTTTTCTAATTTGATAATTCTTTTTTTTTATTTTTCCCTTTTGCGAAGTCAGTCAGTCAGTCCGACAGTCAATCAGTCAAGCACTCAGTCATTCAGTCTCAGTCAGTCAGTCCAGCGAGTCAGTCAGTCTCAGTCAGTCAGTTAGTCCTTCAGCCAGTCAGTCAAGCAGTCAGTCATTTAGTCTCAGTCAGTCAGTCATTCAGTCAGTCAGTCAGTCAGTCAGTCAGTCGGTCAGTCCTGTCCAGTCAGTTAGTCAGTCAAGCAGTCAGTCAGTCTCAGTCAGTCAGTTAGTCAGTCTCAGTCAGTCATTCAGTCAGTCTGCCAGTCAGGCAGTCTCAGTCGGGCAGTAACACTCCGACCGACAGAACTCCGATAGCTAATGGCTAGACCGTTGGTCTTCCAAGCGAATGGCCTGGGTTCGAGTCCCAGCCGGAACGAATATCTTCAATGTATATATTTCTTTTCGACTTTGAAAATTCTTTTTTTTTTCAATTTTTTTCTTTTGCAAATATTGATTATTTATGTAGGGAAGAAAATTCTGAATCAGTTTAATTTTTCGAAACGCAGAATTCAAAGTGTTTAGATAAATAATTACCAAGGTGCATTTTTTGATTTTATTATATTTAAAACTCCGACCCTCAGAGCTCTGCTAGACTAATGGCTAGAGTGGTGGGCTTCCAAGCGAGTGGCCCTGGGTTCGAGTCCCAGCCTGAACGAAAATCTTCAATGTATACTTCTAGTTTCTAATTTGAAATTTCTTCTTCTTTTTTTTTAAAATTTTTCTCTTTTGCGAATATTGATTATTTATGTAGGGAGAAAAATTCTGAGTGAGTTTAATTATTCAACCTGTAGATTTCAAAGTGTTTGAATCAATAATTAAAAAATTGCATTTTTTGTTTTTATTATATTTAAGACTTCAAGCGACAGCGCTCCGATAGCCTAATGGCTAGACCGTTGGGTTCCAAGCGCGTGGTACTGGATTCGATTCCCGGCCGGAACGAAAATCTTCAATGTATATATTTCTTTTCTAATTTGAAGATTCTTTCTTTTTTTTTTCTTTCTTTTGCAAATATCGATTATTTATGTACGGAAGAAAATTCTGAGTCAGTATAATCATTCGACCTTTAGATTTCAAAGATTTTAGATCAATAATTACCAAGGTGCATTTTTTGTTTTTATTATAATTAAGACACCGACCAACCGAGATCCGATGGTATATTGGCGAGAGCGTTGGGCTTCCATACGTGTCGCCCTGGGTTCAAATCCCAGCCGGAAAGGAAATCTTAAATGCAAATATTTTTTTCTAATTTGATAATTCTTTTTTTTTTATTTTTCCCTTTTGCGAAGTCAGTCAGTCAGTCCGACAGTCAATCAGTCAAGCACTCAGTCATTCAGTCTCAGTCAGTCAGTCCAGTCAGTCAGTCACTCAGTCAGTTAGGCAGTCAGTCAGTCAGTCTCAGTCAGTCAGTTAGTCCTTCAGCCAGTCAGTCAAGCAGTCAGTCATTTAGTCTCAGTCAGTCAGTCATTCAGTCAGTCAGTCAGTCAGGCAGTCAGTCAGTCAGTCAGTCGGCCAGTCCTGTCCAGTCAGTTAGTCAGTCAAGCAGTCAGTCAGTCAGTCAGTCAGTCAGTCAGTTCTGTCCAGTCTCAGTCAGTCAGTCAGTCAGTCTCGGTCAGTCAGTCAGTCAGTCATTCAGTCAGTCAGTCAGGCAGTCAGTCAGTCAGTCAGCCTTATTCAGTCAGTCTGTCAGTCAGCCTTATTTATTCAGTCTGTCAGTCAGTCAGTCAGTCAGCCTTATTCAGTCAGTCTGTCAGTCAGTCAGTCGGTCAGTCCTGTCCAGTCAGTTAGTCAGTCAAGCACTCAGTCAGGCAGTCAAGCAGTCAATCAGTCAGTGTCAGTCAGTCATTTAGTCATTCAGTCAGTCAGTGAAATAGTCAGTCAGACAGTCAAGCAGTCAGTCAGTCAGTCTCAGTCAGTCTGTTAGTCAGTCAGTCAGTCAGTCAGTCCAGTCTCAATCAGTCAGGCAGTTAGTCAGTCAGTCTCGGTCAGTCAGTGAGTCAGTCAGTCAGTCTCGGTCAGTCAGTGAGTCTGTCAGTCAGTCAGTCTCGGTCAGTCAGTGAGTCAGTCAGTCAGCCAGGCAGTCTCAGTCAGGCAGTAAGACTCCGCTCGACAGAACTCCGATAGCCTAATGGCTAGACCGCTGGTCTTCCAAGCGAGTGGCCTGGGTTCGAGTCCCAGCCGGAGCGAATATCTTTAATGTATATATTTCTTTTCTAATTTGAAAATTCTTTTTTTTTTCAATTTCTTTCCTTTGCAAATATTGATTATTTATGTAGGGAAGAAAATTCTGAATCAGTTTAATTTTTCGACCGGCAGATTTCAAAGTGTTTAAATAAATAATTACCAAGGTGCATTTTTGTTTTTATTATATTTAAAACACCGAGCAACAGAGCTCCGATAGACTAATAGTTAGAGTGTTGGGCTTCCAAGCGAGTGGCCCTGGGTTCGAGTCCCAGCCAGAACGAAAATCTTCAATGTATATTTTTAGTTTCTAATTTGAAAATTCTTCTTCTTTTTTTTTAAATTTTTCTCTTTTACAAGTATTGATTATTTATGTAGGGAAGAAAACTCTGAGTCAGTTTAATTTTTCGACCCGCAGATTTCAAAGTGTTTGAATCAAAAATTACCAAGGTGCATTTTTTGTTTTTATTATATTTAAAACTCCGACCGACAGAGCTCCGATAGCCTAATGGCTAGACTGTTGGTCTACCAAGCGAGTGGCCTGGGTTCGTCTCCACGCCGGAACGAATATCTTCAATGTATATATTTCTTTTCTAATTTGAAAATTCTTTTTTTTTTTTCAATTTCTTTCTTTTGCAAATATTGATTATTTATGGAGGGAAGAAAATTCTGAGTCAGTTTAATTTTTCAGACCGAAGATTACAAAGTGTTTACATACAAAATTACCAAGGTGCATTTTTTGTTTTTATTATATTTAAAACTCCCACCGACAGAGCTCCCATAGACTAATGGCTAGAGTGTTAGGCTTCCAAGCGTGTGGCCCTGTGTTCGAGTCCCAGCCTGAACGAAAATCTTCAATGTATACTTTTAGTTTCTAATTTAAAAATTCTTCTTCTTTTTTTTTTTAATTTTTTTCTTTTGCGAATATTGATTATTCATGTAGGGAGAAAAATTCTGAGTCAGTTTAATTATTCGACCTGTAAATTTCAAAGTGTTTGAATCAATAATTACCAAGGTGCATTTTTTGTTTTTATTATATTTAAGACTTCCATCGACAGAGCTCCGGTAGCCTAATGGCTAGACCGTTGGGTTCCAAGCGCGTGGTACTGGGTTCGAGTCCCGGCCGGACCGAAAATCTTCAATGTATAAATTTCTTTTCTAATTTGAAGATTCTTTTTTTTTTTCAATTTCTTTCTTTTGCAAATATCGACTATTTATGTACGGAAGAAAATTCTGAGTCAGTTTAATCATTCGACTTTTAGATTTCAAAGATTTTAGATCAATAATTACCAAGGTGCATTTTTTGTTTTTATTATAATTAAGACACCGACGGACCGAGATCCGATAGTATATTGGCGAGAGCGTTGGGTTTCCATGCGTGTGGCTTCGGGTTCGAATCCCAGCCGGAAAGAGAATCTTAAATGCATGTGTTTTTTTTTAATTTGATATTTTTTTTTATTTTTCCCTTTTGCGAAGTCAGTCAGTCAATCCGATAGTCAATCAGTCAGTCTCGGTCAGTCAGTCAGTCGGTCAGTCCAGTCAGTCAGTCAAGCAGTCAGTCAGTCAGTTATTCATTCAGTCAGTCAGTCAAGCAATTTAGTTACTTAGTCTCAGTCAGTTAGTCATTCAGTCAGTCAGTCAGTCAGTTAGTCAGTCTGTCAGTCGGTCAGTCCAGACCAGTCAGTCAGTCAAGCAGTCAGTCATTCAGTCTCAGTCAGACAGTCAGTCAGTCCAATCAGTCAGTCACTCAGCCAGTCAGTCAGTCAGTCAGTCCAGTCCAGTCTCAGTCAGACAGGCAGTCAGTCAGTCAGTCTCGGTCAGTCAGTGAGTCAGTCAGTCAGTCAGTATCAGTCAGTCAGTATCAGTCAGTCAGTATCAGTCAGTCATTCAGTCAGTCTGTCAGTCAGGCAGTCTCAGTCAGGCAGTAAGACTCCGACCGACAGAACTCCGATAGCTAATGGGTAGACCGTTGGTCTTCCAAGCGAATGGCGTGGGTTCGAGTCCCAGCCGGAACGAATATCTTCAATGTATATATTTCTCTTCGAATTTGAAATTTCTTTTTTTTTTTTTTTTCAATTTTTTTCTTTTGCAAATATTGATTATTTATGTAGGGAAGAAAATTCTGAGTCAGTTTAATTTTTCGAAACGCGAAAAAGTGTTTAGATAAATAATTACCAAGGTGCATTTTTTGATTTTATTACATTTAAAACTTCGATCGTCAGAGCTCTGCTAGACTAATGGCTAGAGTGGTGGGCTTCCAAGCGAGTGGCCCTGGGTTCGAGTCCCAGCCAGCGCGAAAATCTTCAATATATATTTTAATTTTCTAATTTGAAAATTCTTCTTCTTTTTTTTTAATTTTTCTCTTTTGCGAATATTGATTATTTATGTAGGGAGAAAAATTCTGAGTCAGTTTAATTATTCGACCTGTAGATTTCAAAGTGTTTGAATCAATAATTAAAAAGGTGCATTTTTTGTTTTTATTATATTTAAGACTTCAATCGACAGAGCTCCGATAGCCTAATGGCTAGACCGTTGAGTTCCAATCGCGTGGTACTGGGGTCGAGTCCCGGCCGGAACGAAAATCTTCAATGTATGTATTTCTTTTCTAATTTGAAGATTCTTTTCTTTTTCAATTTCTTTCTTTTGCAAATATCGATTATTTATGTACGGAAGAAAATTCTGTGTCAGTTTAATCATTCGACCTTTAGATTTCAAAGATTTTAGATCAATAATTACCAAGGTGCATTTTTTGTTTTTATTATAATTAAGACACCGACCAACAGAGAGCCGATAGTATATTGGCGAGAGCGTTGGGCTTCCATGCGTGTCGCCCTGGGTGCAAATCCAAGCCGGAAAGGAAATCTTAAATGCAAGTATTTTTTTCTAATTTGATAATTCTTTTTTTTTTATTTTTTCCCCTTTTGCGAAGTCAGTCAGTCAGTCCGACAGTCAATCAGTCAAGCACTCAGTCATTCAGTCTCAGTCAGTCAGTCCAGTCAGTCAGTCACTCAGTCAGTTAGACAGTCAGTCAGTCAGTCTCAGTCAGTCAGTTAGTCCTTCAGCCAGTCAGTCAAGCAGTCAGTCATTTAGTCTCAGGCAGTCAGTCATTCAGGCAGTCAGTCAGTCAGTCAGTCCTGTCCAGTCAGTTAGCCAGTCAGTCAGTCAGTCAGTCTCAGTCAGTCAGTCAGTCAGTCTCAGTCAGTGAGTCAGTCAGTCAGTCAGTCCTGTCCAGTCTCAGTCAGTCAGTCAGTCAGTCTCAGTCAGTCAGTCAGTCATTCAGTCAGTCACATAATTATCTTCATGATGTCGAGATGAACCGTTGACAGGCAAAACTTATTGGAACTCCTGAAACTGTTGCAGATTTATATCTAAAACAGATTATGGTTTGAATGAACAGTCTGACTTATCTGAAGAGAAATATATTTCTAGCGATGAGAATAGTTTGCTTTCATGAGATTATTGCGAATATTTTTCGGAGCCTAGATTTGCAGAAAAGGATGGTTCTTCTGAGTTAGAATGAGAAGAAACCTCGCTAATAAAAACTGATGCTCAAAATTTAAAAAGTAGTGAAAGAAAGAGTGAAAAGGGTCCGACGCCGAAAAAAAGGAGAAAATTTCAAAAACAGAACTCCTATTTCTTCAATTTCCGCCTAGTCATTCCCACTGATCAATTTTGCTGCATATAAAAAAGTAAGTACCTCAGGAAAAAGATTAAAATAGTGTGAAATTAAATTATGCGGAACTAAAACTACGAGCATTTGTTCTAACTTCCAAACAAAAAACTGTTAATGACTAATATACAGGTGACGTGATAACATAACTATTTCGAAATACTGTAAAAGATAGTAATGTACGGTATCTTGCGATATTAAGATATTTTTTAAATCAAACACATGCATGATTGATTATAGTACTTGTTAGTAATTACATGCTAAGAAAATTTGATCTTTTTTGTACAAATTTCCTCTTTCTCAATGCCAATTGTGTAAAGCATGTGTATTTCACTTGATCGAACGTAAAATAAAAAAAAGCTATCTGAGACTTATTTGCAGACTATATTAGGATTAAATTGTAAAATTAAACTTTGATATTATGAAACAAATCCTTTCAATGGCTGAAAATCCCGAAAGGAGGAAATTTCTATTATTTTAAGTAGGGCGGTCAAAGTGACCGCTGCTCGTCTTTCTAGGTATACGCAAAACGCCGTCTTTCTAGTGTTAAGACATCAATCGACACAGCTCCGATAGCCTAATGGCTAGACTGTTGGGCTTCCAAGCGCGTAGAACTGGGTTCGAGTCCCGGCCGGGACGAATATCTTCAATGTATATATTTCTTTTCTAATTTGAAAATTCTTTTTTTTTTCAATTTCTTTCTTTTCAAATATCGATTATTTATGTACGGAAGAAAATTCTGAGTCAGTTTAATTATTCGACCTGTAGATTTCAAAGATTTTAGATCAATAATTACCAAGGTGCATTTTTTGTTTTTATTATAATAAAGACAACGGCCAACAGAGATCCGATAGTCTGTTGGCGAGAGCGTTGGGCTTCCATGCATGTGGCCGTGAGCTCGATTCCCAGCCGGAAGGGAAATCTTAAATGCAAATATTTTTGTCTAGTTTGATAATTCTTTTTTTTTATTTTTCCCTTTTGCGAAGTCAGTTAGACAGTCCGACAGTCAATCAGTCAGTCTCGGTCAGTCAGTCAGTCTGTCAGTCGGTCATTCCAGTCCAGCCAGTCCCTCAGTCAGTTAGGCAGTCAGTCAGTCAGTCAGTCTCAGTCAGTCAGTTAGTCATTCAGCCAGTCAGTCAAGCAGTCAGACATTCAGTCTCAGTCAGTCAGTCAGTCAGTCTAGTCATTGAGTCACTCAGTCAGATAGGCATTCAGTCAGTCAGTCTCAGTCAGTCAGTTAGTCATTCAGCCTGTCAGTCAAGCAGTCAGTCATTTAGTCTCAGTCAGTCAGTCATTCAGTCAGTCAGTCAGTCAGGCAGTCAGTCAGTCAGTCAGTCAGGCAGTCAGTCAGTCAGTCAGTCTCAGTCTGTCAGTCGGTCATTCCAGTCCAGTCAGTCAGTCAAGCAGTCAGTCATTCAGTCTCAGTCAGTCAGTCAGTCAGTCCAGTCAGTCAGTAACTCAGTCAGTTAGGCAGTCAGTCAGTCAGTCTCAGTCAGTCAGTTAGTCATTCAGCCAGTCAGTCAAGCAGTCAGTCAGTCAGTCAGTCAGGCAGTCAGTCAGTCAGTCAGTCAGGCAGTCAGTTAGTCATTCAGACAGTCAGTCAAACTGTCAGTCAGTCAGTCTCAGTCAGTCAGTCCAGTCCAGTCTCAGTCAGTCAGGCAGTCAGTCAGTCAGTCTCGGTCAGTCAGTCAGTCAGTCTGTCAGTCGGTCAGTCCTGTCCAGTCAGTTAGTTAGTCAAGCAGTTTTATCAGTCAGTCAAGCAGTCAGTCAGTCAGTCTCAGTCAGTCAGTTAGTCAGTCAGTCAGTCAGTCAGTCAGCCTCATTCAGTCAGTCAGTCGGTCAGTCCTGCCCTGTCAGTTCAGTCAGTCAGTTAGTCAGTCAAGCAGTCAGTCAGGCAGTCAAACAGTCAGTCAGTTAGTCATTCAGACAGTCAGTCAAACTGTCAGTCAGTCAGTCTCAGTCAGTCAGTCCAGTCCAGTCTCAGTCAGTCAGGCAGTCAGTCAGTCAGTCTCGGTCAGTCAGTCAGTCAGTCTGTCAGTCAGGGTTTCTCAGTCAGGCAGTAAGACTCCGACCGACAGAACTCCGATAGCCTAATGGCTAGACCGTTGGTCTTTCAAGCGAGTGGCCTGGGTTCGAGTCCAAGCCGGGACGAATATCTTCAATGTATATATTTCTTTTCCAATTTGAAAATTCTTTTTTTTTTCAATTTCTTTCTTTTGCAAATATTGATTATTTATGTAGGGAAGAAAATTCTGAGTCAGATTAATTATTCGAGCTGTAGATTTAAAAGTGTTTGAATCAATAATTATCAAGGTGCATTTTTTGTTTTTATTATATTTAAGACTTCAATCGAAAGAGCTCCGATAGACTAATGGCTAGACCGTTGGGCTTCCATGCGCGTGATACTGGGTTCGAGTCCCGGCCGGAACGAATATCTTCAATGTATATATTTCTTTTCTAATTTGAAAATTCTTTTTTTTTTTTCAATTTCTTTCTTTTGCAAATATTGATTATTTATGTAGGGAAGAAAATTCTGAGTCAGTTTAATTATTCGACCTGTAGATTTCAAAGTGTTTGAATCAATAATTAAATAGGTGCATTTTTTGTTTTTATTATAATTAAGACACCGAAAAACAGAGATCCGATAGTCTATTGGCGAGAGCGTTGGGCTTCCATGCGTGTCGCCCTGGGTTCAAATCCCAGCCGGAAAGGAGATCTTAAATGCAAATATTTTTTTCTAATTTGATAATTCTTTTTTTTTATTTTTCCCTTTTGCGAAGTCAGTCAGTATGTCCGACAGTCAATCAGTCAAGCAGTCAGTCAGTCAGTCTCAGTCAGTCAGTCCAGTCAGTCAGTCCAGTCAGTCAGTCAGTTAGGCAGTCAGTCAGTCAGTCTCAGTCAGTCAGTTATTAATTCAGCCAGTCAGTCAAGCAGTCAGTCATTTAGTCATTCAGTCAGTCAGTCAAACAGTCAGTCAGTCAGTCTCATTCAGTCAGTCAGTCAGTCAGGCAGTCAGTCAGTCAGTCAGTCGTTCAGTCCTGTCCAGTCAGTTAGTCAGTCAAGCAGTCAGTCAGGCAGTCAAGCAGTCAGTCAGTCAGTCTCAGTCAGTCATTTAGTCATTCAGTCAGTCAGTCAAACAGTCAGTCAGTCAGTCTCATTCAGTCAGTCAGTCAGTCAGTCAAACAGTCAGTCAGTCAGTCTCATTCAGTCAGTCAGGCAGTCAGTCAGTCAGTCGGTCAGTCCTGTCCAGTTAGTTCAGTCAGTCAGTTAGTCAGTCAAGCAGTCAGTCAAGCAGTCAGTAAGTCAGTTTCAGTCAGTCAGTCAGTCAATCGCATTCAGTCAGTCAGTCAGTCAGTCAGTCAGTCTGTCAGTCCCGTCCAGTCAGTCCAGTCAGTCAGTTAGTCAGTCAAGCTGTCAGTCAGGGAGTCAAGCAGTCAGTCAGTCATTTAGTCATTCAATCAGTCAATCAAGCAGTCAGTCATTCAGTCAGTCATTCCGTCAGTCAGTCATTCAGTCAGTCAGTCAGTCAGTTAGTCGGTCAAGCAGTCAGTCAGTCAGTCTCAGTTAGTCAGTTAGTCAGTCAGTCAGTCAGTCAGTCAGTCAGTCCAGTCCAGTCCAGTCTCTGTCAGTCAGGCAGTCAGTCAGTCTGTCAGTCAGGCAGTCTCAGTCAGCCAGTGACTCCGACCGACAGAACTCCGATAACAAATGGCTAGACCGTTGGTCTTCCAAGCGAGTGGCCTGGGTTCGAGTCCCAGCCGGAACGAATATATATATTTCTTTTCTAATTTGAAAATTCTTTTTTTTTTTCAATTTCTTTCTTTTGTAAATATTGTTTATTTATGTAGGGAAGAAAATTCTGAGTCAGTTTAATTTTTCGACCCGCAGATTTCAAAGTGTTTAAATAAATAATTACCAAGGTGCATTTTTTGTTTTTATTATATTAAAAACTCCGACGGACAGAGCTTTGATAGACTAATGGCTAGAGTGTTCGGCTTCCAAACGAGTGGCTCTGGGTTCGAGTCCCAGCCTGAACGAAAATCTTCAATGTATACTTTTAGTTTCTAATTTGAAAATTCTTCTTCTTTTTTTTTTTAAATTTTTCTCTTTTGCGAATATTGATTATTTATGTAGGGAGAAAAACTCTGAGTCAGTTTAATTATTCGAACTTTAAATTTCAAAGTGTTTGAATCAATAATTAAAAAGGTGCATTTTTTGTTTGTATTATATTTAAGACATCAATCGACAGAGCTCCGATAGCCTAATGGCCAGATTGTTGGGTGCCAAGCGCGTGGTACTGGGTTCGAGTCCCGGCCGGAACGAATATCTTCAATGTATATATTTCTTTTCTAATTTGAAAATTCTTTTTTTTTTCAATTTCTTTCTTTTGCAAATATTGATTATTTATATAGGGAAGAAAATTCTGAGTCAGTTTAATTTTTCGACACGAAGATTTCAAAGTGTTTAAATGAACAATTTCCAAGGTGCATTTTTTGTTTTTATTATAATTAAGACACCGGCCAACCGTGATCCGATAGTCCATTGGCGAGAGCGTTGGGCTTCCTTGCGTGTGGCCCTGGGTTCAAATCCCAGCCGGAACGAAAATCTTCAATGTATATATTTCTCTTCTAATTTGAAGATTCTTTTTTTTTTTCAATTTTTTTTTTTTTTTTTTTTTTTTTTTTTGCAAATATCGATTATTTATGTACGGAAGAAAATTCTGGGTCAGTTTAATCATTCGACCTTTAGATTTCAAAGATTTTAGATCAATAATTACTAAGGTGCATTTTTTGTTTTTATTATATTTAAACTCCGACCGTCAAAGCTCTGCTAGACTAATGGCTAGAGTGGTGGGCTTCCAAGCGAGTGGCCCTGGTTTCGAGTCCCAGCCTGCGCGAAAATCTTCAATTTATATTTTTAGTTTCTAATTTGAAAATTCTTCTTCTTTTTTTTAATTTTTCTCTTTTTCGAATATTGATTATTTATGTAGGGAGAAAAATTCTGAGTCAATTTAATTATTCGACCTGTAGATTTTAAAGTGTTTGAATCAATAATTAAAAAGGTGCATTTTTTGTTTTTATTATATTTAAGACTTCAATCGACAGCGCTCCGATAGCCTAATGGCTAGACCGTTGGGTTCCAAGCGCGTGGCACTGGGTTCGAGTCCCGGCCGGAACGAAAATCTTCAATGTATATATTTCTTTTCTAATTTGAAGATTGTTTCTTTTTTTTTCTTTCTTTTGCAAATATCGATTATTTATGTACGGAAGAAAATTCTGAGTCAGTATAATCATTCGACCTTTAGATTTCAAAGATTTTAGATCAATAATTACCAAGGTGCAATTTTTGTTTTTTTTTATAATTAAGACACCGACGGACCGAGATCCGATAGTATATTGGCGAGAGCGTTGGGCTTCCATGCGTGTCGCCCTGGGTTCAAATCCCAACCGGAAAGGAAATCTTATATGCAAATATTTTTTTCTAATTTGATAATTCTTTTTTTTTATTTTTCCCTTTTGCGAAGTCAGTCAGTCAGTCCGACAGTCAATCAGACAAGCGCTCAGTCATTCAGTCTCAGTCAGTCAGTCCAGTCAGTCAGTCACTCAGTCAGTTAGGCAGTCAGTCAGTCAGTCTCAGTCAGTCAGTCAGTCAATCAGTCAGTCAATCAGTCAGTCATTTAGTCTCAGTCAGTCAGTCATTCAGTCAGTCAGTCAGTCAGGCAGTCAGTCAGTCAATCAGTCGGTCAGTCCTGTCCAGTCAGTTAGTCAGTCAAGCAGTCAGTCAGTCTCAGTCAGTCAGTCAGTCAGTCAGTCAGTCAGTCCAGTCCAGTCTCAGTCAGTCTCAGTCAGTCAGTCAGTCAGTCAGTCAGTCAGTCCAGTCCAGTCTCAGTCAGTCAGTCTCGGTCAGTCAGTCAGTCAGTCATTCAGTCAGTCAGTCAGTCAGGCAGTCAGTCAGTCAGTCAGCCTTATTCTGTCAGTCTGTCAGTCAGTCAGTCAGTCAGCCTTATTCAGTCAGTCTGTCAGTCAGTCAGCCTTATTCAGTCAAGCAGTCAGTCAGGCAGTCAAGCAGTCAGTCAGGCAGTCAAGCAGTCAGTCAGTCAGTGTCAGTCAGTCATTTAGTCATTCAGTCAGTCAGTGAAATAGTCAGTCAGACAGTCAAGCAGTCAGTCAGTCAGTCTCAGTCAGTCAGTTAGTCAGTCAGTCAGTCAGTCAAGCAATTTAGTCACTTAGTCTCAGTCATTTTCGAGTCCCAGCCGGAACGAATATATTCAATGTATATATTTCTTTTCGAATTTGAAATTTCTTTTTTTTTCAATTTTTTTTCTTTTGCAAATATTGATTATTTATGTAGGGAAGAAAATTCTGAGTCAGTTTAATTTTTCGAAACGCGAAAAAGTGTTTAGATAAATAATTACCAAGGTGCCTTTTTTGATTTTATTATATTTAAAACTTCGACCGTCAGAGCTCTGCTAGACTAATGGCTAGAGTGGTGGGCTTCCTAGCGAGTGGCCCTGGGTTCGAGTCCCAGCCTGCGCGAAAATCTTCAATTTATATTTTTAGTTTCTAATTTGAAAATTCTTCTTCTTTTTTTTTAATTTTTCTCTTTTGCGAATATTGATTATTTATGTAGGGGGAAAAATTCTGAGTCAGTTTAATTATTCGACCTGTAGATTTCAAAGTGTTTGAATCAATAATTAAAAAGGTGCATTTTTTGTTTTTATTATATTTAAGACTTCAATCGACAGAGCTCCGATAGCCTAATGGCTAGACCGTTGGGTTCCAAGCGCGTGGTACTGTTTTCGACATGGAGCTATGAGTAATAAGGATAAGACATCACCACTGAAACTCGCAGTGGAAGTGAAGCAACCGCGAAGATTCGCGGCCATCTTGTGGCTTTCATCGTAAGCTTTCGACTCGATGCGCTGGTTGACTCAATGCCTTTGCTTTTGAACAATAATAGATAATTTATGGTTTTCTGAAGAGCAATAATCCAGGGTTTTTTCCCGTCAGTTTAATGAAAAGAAATGGTGGAAAATCGTTGCTCTAAGAATAAGAGCTCTTCAATTAATTCAAGAATTAAAATGCTGTTACTGTGCATATATTCTGTTTTGGTATAGGGTGTGTGTGTGTGTGTTTTTTTTTTTTCAGAGCGAAGGAGGTTTTATCAAAAATAATGCTAAAAGCAGGGTATAAAATTTATTTCCAACCTTCTAGTAATAATTTCAAGGCTCTTATATAAAGAACGGTGACTTTTTTTCGAACAAATCCTTTACGTATCGTGTTTGAAATAAATTTAAACCACTGGATATTTGAATACTTTATTCATCAAGTATTATGTAAAGTAAAATTAACTAAAACCAACGAAATAATTTGCATTAAGTAAATGTTCTCAAAAAGAGCTTTAAACATAATTGAAAGATGGGAATAAGAAAATGAATAGAGCCTTTTCCACTTGATTTGAATTACTTATTCCCAATTTATTTTTTGAAAAGGGAAGATGCAAATCAAAATGAATATTACAAATATTTATTTACTGAATACTTTAGGATTACATAACAAAAATATTACCTGGGTGTCAATGATTTAAATTATTTTTTAACTTAAACCCTGGAAATCTCCCTGAATTTTTTTAATTTTATTAGTTCTGAATTTTTTTAGTCTAACCCTCTTTCATTATATTGATTTTGTCCTAGGTGTTTTTCCTCACTTGACCATTTTTATTTAAATTATCTCTCTTTTACCACATTTTTTTTTTCTTTTGTGTCTGCACAATATTTTTTTCAATATTGTGCAGACGAGTAGTCAGTAGTATCAAGCCAGTATCAAGTAGTCACTGGAATAAGGAACTTTTTTTATGAAAACAATGAGGGATTTTGTTGCCCATAGATATAAAATGGGTGTGCAGAAAAATTCCATACTTTGTTGCTATATTGTGTGCATTTTTGTACACATTGGAAAAGATAAACTTATTAATACTGCTCCAAGCATAAATTATTGTTAAAAAATTTAGAGTATGCTCATAAATTTGTTTTTGAGAAATCATCAATCGAAGAGATTGAAGTTTATACATTTTTTGTTAACTATAATTGTAGATGGTCTCGGGACCAGTTTTCGAAATACTTTACCAGAAAGTGGGCAAATAAAATTGCCAGCTCTTTCCTATTGTAAAATATAATTTTTATACAAAAAAAAAATAAATAAAAAATAACAAAGCTAGTGAAGATTAGAAAACGGCATATGCTATAAGGCCAATTTGTTTATTTTCCTCTTTTTTTACCAATTTAAAGTGCACTAATATGTCATTTAAATTAAATTTGACAAGAATCATATGCTTTGTATTAAACAGATTTTTCATCATGTCATGAAAGCTTTTCACTGAAATACTCAAAATATAATAGTGGTAAATTTAGAAAAATATCAATATTAAATTTAATTATATTTTACAAATGTTCTAATTTTTTCTCTATAGAATCAAAAAAATCGGATTTAAATCAAATAAATCCGAATTTTTTTTATTATTTTCCAAAAAAAAAAAACAGGAATTTTTACTCTGGATATTACTTGTATCAATATAAAATATATTTTTCAGTTTTGAAAAGCACATTCCAGAGCAACAAAATGTGTTTTTGAATATTTATTCCAAAAAATAAAGGGAGTACAATATTTTACAATGTTTGAATCAAGGACAACATTACTTTTTGAAAACGTACAGGAAATAAAACCCTTATAATATTCCACTTCGACATAAAAAGGACTTGCGTAAAAGCATTGTACCACAGAAGTATAAATAAAAGGATTCAGAACAATAACAAAAACTGAACAATTGCTGTGAAATGAGTTTAAATATATTATAAACAAAAATAGTTTTATTTACACTTTTCACACAAAAACAGTAAGGTCAGATACTTCTTGGACAGCACTTGTACTTTAGGATTAAAGAAAATACTGTCAGCCTGCTTAATTAGGTAAAGGATAAACGAATGCTCCGCTTATACGAACAAAAAATCCTAGAAACAAATTTTTACCCATAGATAACGTTAAGAAGCCCTCGGATAATAGAATAATATTGATCAGCTTTCAGAAGTATTTTTGCTGAGAAAAATTTTAAATATACAAAAAATAAATTAAGGGCAATTACATTGACATAAAATAAAAAATGATAGATTGCGCCTACAACGGGATCCTGAACATCAGAAACACACCATGTTATGAAATGCAGTCTTTCAATGTTTTGAACACCACAAGATGGCTGCCAGTCAAAAGAACAGTTAACTAAGCTTCCGAAACGGCTTCAGCGTATCTCGCTCATGTCGTCTCCTTATTACTCATAGCTCCATGGTTTTCGAGTCCCGGCCGGAACGAAAATCTTCAATGTATATATTTCTTTTCTAATTTGAAGATTCTTTTTTTTTTCAATTTCTTTCTTTTGCAAATATCGATTATTTATGTACGGAAGAAAATTCTGAGTCAGTTTAATCATTCGACCTTTAGATTTCAAAAATTTTAGATCAATAATTACCAAGGTGCATTTTTTGTTTTTATTATAATTAAGACACCGACCAACAGAGCTCCGATCGTATATTGGCGAGAGCGTTGGGCTTCCATGCGTGTGGCCCTGGGTTCGAATCCCAGACGGAAAGAAAATCTTAAATGCATATATTTTTTCTAATTTGATAATTTTTTTTTATTTTTCCCTTTTGCGAAATCAGTCAGTCAGTCCGACAGTCAATCAGTCAGTCTTTGTCAGCCAGTCAGTCTGTCAGTCGGTCAGTCCAGTCCAGTCAGTCAGTCAAGCAGTCAGTCAGTCAGTAACTTAAGCAGTCAATCAGTCAGTTAGTTTTTCAGTCACTCAGTCAGTTAGGCAGTCAGTCTTTCAGTCTCAATCGGTCAGTCAGTCAGTCCAGTCAGTCAGTCAAGCAATTTAGTCACTTAGTCTCAGTCAGTTAGTCATTCAGTCAGTCAGTCAGTCGGGCAGTCTGTCAGTCACTCAGCCTCATTCAGTCAGTCTGTCAGTCAGTCAGTCAGTCAGTCAGTTAGTCATTCAGTCAGTCAGTCTCAGTCAGTCAGTCAGTCGGTCAGTCCAGACCAGTCAGTCAGTCAAGCAGTCAGTCATTTAGTCTCAGTCAGTCAGTCAGTCAGTCCAGTCCAGTCTCAGTCAGTCAGGCAGTCAGTCAGTCAGTCTCGGTCAGTCAGTCAGTCTCGGTCAATCAGTGAGTCAGTCAGTCAATCAGTATCAGTCAGTCAGTCAGTATCAGTTAGTCATTCAGTCAGTCTGTCAGTCAGGCAGTCTCAGTCAGGCAGTAAGGCTCCGACCGAGAGAACTCCGATAGCTAATGGCTAGACCGTTGGTCTTCCAAGCGAATGGCCTGGGTTCGAGTCCCAGCCGGAATGAATATCTTCAATGTATATATTTCTTTTCCAATTTGAAAATTCTCTATTTTTTCAATTTTTTTCTTTTGCAAATATTGATTATTTATGTAGGGAAGAAAATTCTGAGTCAGTTTAATTTTTCGAAACGCAGAATTCAAAGTGTTTAGATAAATAATTACCAAGGTGCATTTTTTGATTTTATTATATTTAAAACTCCGACCGTCAGAGCTCTGCTAGACTAATGGCTAGAGTGGTGGGTTTCCAAGCGAGTGGCCCTGGGTTCGAGTCCCAGCCTGCGCGAAAATCTTCAATTTATATTTTTAGTTTCTAATTTGAAAATTCTTCTTCTTTTTTTTTTAATTTTTCTCTTTTGCGAATATTGATTATTTATGTAGGGAGAAAAATTCTGAGTGAGTTTAATTATTCGACCTGTAGATTTCAAAGTGTTTGAATCAATAATTAAAAAGGTGCGATTTTTGTTTTTATTATATTTAAGACTTCAATCGACAGAGCTCCGATAGCCTAATGGCGAGTCCGTTGGGTTCCAAGCGCGTGGTACTGGGTTCGAGTTAAAACTCCGACCGTTAGAGCTCTGCTAGACTAATGGCTAGAGTGGTGGGCTTCTTTTTTTTTTTTTTTTTCAATTTCTTTTGCGAATATTGATTATTTATGTAGGGAGAAAAATTCTGAGTGAGTTTAATTATTCGACCTTTAGATTTCAAAGTGTTTGAATCAATAATTAAAAAGGTGCATTTTTTCTTTTTATTATATTTAAGACTTCAATCGACAGCGCTCCGATAGCCTAATGGCTAGACCGTTGGGTTCCAAGCGCGTGGTACTGGGTTCGAGTCCCGGCCGGAACGAAAATCTTCAATGTATATATTTCTTTTCTAATTTGAAGATTGTTTCTTTTTTTTTTCTTTCTTTTGCAAATATCGATTATTTATGTACGGAAGAAAATTCTGAGTCAGTATAATCATTCGACCTTTAGATTTCAAAAATTTTAGATCAATAATTACCAAGGTGCATTTTTTGTTTTTTTATAATTAAGACACCGACCAACCGAGATCCGATAGTATATTGGCGAGAGCGTTGGGCTTCCATGCGTATCGCCCTGGGTTCAAATTCCAGCCGGAAAGGAAATCTTAAATGCAAATATTTTTTTCTAATTTGATAATTCTTTTTTTTTATTTTTCCCTTTTGCGAAGTCAGTCAGTCAGTCCGACAGTCAATCAGTCAAGCACTCAGTCATTCAGTCTCAGTCAGTCAGTCCAGTCAGTCAGTCACTCAGTCAGTTAGGCAGTCAGTCAGTCAGTCTCAGTCAGTCAGTTAGACCTTCAGTCAGTCAGTCAAGCAGTCAGTCATTTAGTCTCAGTCAGTCAGTCATTCAGTCAGTCAGTCAGTCAGGCAGTTAGTCTTCAGTCAGTCGGTCAGTCCTGTCCAGTCAGTTAGTCAGTCAAGCAGTCAGTCAGTCAGTCAAGCAGTCAGTCAGTCAGTCAGTCAGTCAGTCAGTCTCAGTCAGTCAGTCAGTCAGTTCTGTCCAGTCTCAGTCAGTCAGTCAGTCAGTCTCGGTCAGTCAGTCAGTCAGTCATTCAGTCAGTCAGTCAGGCAGTCAGTCAGTCAGCCTTATTCAGTCAGTCTGTCAGTCAGCCTTATTCAGTCAGTCTGTCAGTCAGTCAGTCAGTCAGTCAGTCAGTTAGTCAGTCAGTCCAGTCTCAGTCAGTCAGGCAGTTAGTCAGTCAGTCTCGGTCAGTCAGTGAGTCAGTCAGTCAGTCTCGGTCAGTCAGTGAGTCAGTCAGTATCAGTCAGTCAGTGAGTCAGTCTGTCAGTCAGGCAGTCTCAGTCAGGCAGTAAGACTCCGCTCGACAGAACGCCGATAGCCTAATGGCTAGACCGCTGGTCTTCCAAGCGAGGGGCCTGGGTTCGAGTCCCAGCCGGAGCGAATATCTTCAATGTATATATTTCCTTTCTAATTTGAAAATTCTTTTTTTTTTTCAATTTCTTTCCTTTGCAAATATTGATTATTTATGTAAGGAAGAAAATTCTGAGTCAGTTTAATTTTTCGAACTGTAGATTTCAAAGATTTTAGATCAATAATTACCAAGGTGCATTTTTTGATTTTATTATAATTAAGACACAGGCCAACCGAGATCCGATAGTCCATTGGCGAGAGCGTTGGGCTTCCATGCGTGTGGCCCTGGGTTCGAATCCCAGCCGGAAAGAAAATCTTAAATGCATGTATTTTTTTCTAATTTGATAATTTTTTTTATTTTTCCTTTTTGCGAAGTCAGTCAGTCAGTCCGATAGTCAATCAGTCAAGCACTCAGTCATTCAGTCTCAGTCAGTCAGTCCAGTCAGTCAGTCACTCAGTCAGTTAGGCAGTCAGTCAGTCAGTCTCAGTCAGTCAGTTAGTCCTTCAGCCAGTCAGTCAAGCAGTCAGTCATTTAGTCTCAGTCAGTCAGTCATTCAGTCAGTCAGTCAGTCAGGCAGTCAGTCAGTCAGTCGGTCAGTCCTGTCCAGTCAGTTAGTCAGTCAAGCAGTCAGTCAGTCTCAGTCAGTCACTCAGTCTCAGTCAGTCAGTCAGTCAGTTAGTCAGTCAGTCAGTCAGGCAGTCAGTCAGTCAGCCTTATTCAGTCAGTCTGTCAGTCAGTCAGCCTTATTCAGTCAGTCTGTCAGTCAGTCAGTCCGTCAGTCATGTCCAGTCAGTTAGTCAGTCAAGCAGTCAGTCAGGCAGTCAAGCAGTCAGTCAGTCAGTGTCAGTCAGTCAGGCAGTCAGTCAGTCAGTCAGCCTTATTCAGTCAGTCTGTCAGTCAGTCAGTCCGTCAGTCATGTCCAGTCAGTTAGTCAGTCAAGCAGTCAGTCAGGCAGTCAAGCAGTCAGTCAGTCAGTGTCAGTCAGTCATTTAGTCATTCAGTCAGTCAGTGAAATAGTCAGTCAGTCAGTCTCAGTCAGTCAGTCAGTCAGTCAGTCAGTCAGTCAGTCAATCAGTCAGTCCAGTCTCAGTCAGTCAGGCAGTTAGTCAGTCAGTCTCAGTCAGTCAGTTAGTCCTTCAGCCAGTCAGTCAAGCAGTCAGTCAGTCAATCAGTCGGTCAGTCCTGTCCAGTCAGTTAGTCAGTCAAGCAGTCAGTCAGTCTCAGTCAGTCAGTCAGTCAGTCAGTCAGTCAGTCAGTCTCAGTCAGTCAGTCAGTCAGTCCAGTCCAGTCTCAGTCAGTCTCGGTCAGTCAGTCTCGGTCAGTCAGTCAGTCAGTCATTCAGTCGGTCAGTCAGGCAGTCAGTCAGTCAGCCTTATTCAGTCAGTCTGTCAGTCAGTCAGTCAGTCAGCCTTATTCAGTCAGTCAGTCAGTCGGTCAGTCCTGTCCAGTCAGTTAGTTAGTCAAGCAGTCAGTCAGGCAGTCAAGCAGTCAGTCAGTCAGTGTCAGTCAGTCATTTAGTCATTCAGTCAGTCAGCTAAATAGTCAGTCAGACAGTCAAGCAGTCAGTCAGTCAGTCTCAGTCAGTCAGTTAGTCAGTCAGTCAGTCAGTCAGTCCAGTCTCAGTCAGTCAGGCAGTTAGTCAGTCAGTCTCGGTCAGTCAGTGAGTCTTTCAGTCAGTCTCGGTCAGTCAGTGAGTCAGTCAGTCAGTCAGTATCAGTCAGTCAGTGAGTCAGTCTGTCAGTCAGGCAGTCTCAGTCAGGCAGTAAAACTCCGCTCGACAGAACTCCGATAGCCTAATGGCTAGACCGGTGGGCTTCCAAGCGAGTGGCCTGGGTTCGAGTCCCAGCCGGAGCGAATATCTTCAATGTATATATTTCTTTTCTAATTTGAAAATTCTTTTTTTTTTTAATTTCTTTCCTTTGCAATTATTGATTATTTATGTAGGGAAGAAAATTCTGAGTCAGTTTAATTTTTCGACACGAAGATTTCAAAGTGTTTAAATAAACAATTACCAAGGTGCATTTTTTGTTTTTATTATATTTAAAACTCCCACCGACAGAGCTCCCATAGACTAATGGCTAGAGTGTTAGGCTTCCAAGCGAGTGGCCCTGGGTTCGAGTCCCAGCCTGAACGAAAATCTTCAATGTATACTTTTAGTTTCTAATTTGAAATTTCTTCTTCTTTTTTTTTAAATTTTTCTCTTTTGCGAATATTGATTATTTATGTAGGGAGAAAAATTCTGAGTCAGTTTAATTATTCGACTTGTAAATTTCAAAGTGTTTGAATCAATAATTACCAAGGTGCATTTTTTTTTATTATATTTAAGACTTCCATCGACAGAGCTCCGATAGCCTAATGGCTAGACCGTTGGGTTCCTAGCGCGTGGTACTGGGTTCGAGTCCCGGCCGGAAAGGAAATCTTAAATGCAAATATTTTTCTCTAATTTTATAATTCATTTTTTTTTATTTTTCCCTTTTGCGAAGTCAGTCAGTCAGTCTGACAGTCAATCAGTCAAGCACTCAGTCATTCAGTCTCAGTCAGTCAGTCCAGTCAGTCAGTCACTCAGTCAGTCAGTTAGTCCTTCAGCCAGTCAGTCAAGCAGTCAGTCATTTAGTCTCAGTCAGTCAGTCATTCAGTCAGTCAGTCAGTCAGGCAGTCAGTCAGTCAGTCAGTCGGTCAGTCATGTGCAGTCAGTTAGTCACTAAAGCAGTCAGTCAGTCCAGAACAGTCTCAGTCAGTCAGTCAGTCAGTCTCGGTCAGTCATCAGTCAGTCATTCAGTCAGTCAGTCAGTCAGGCAGTCAGTCAGTCAGTCAGGCAGTCAGTCAGTCGGTCAGCCTTATTCAGTCAGTCTGTCAGTCAGTCAGTCAGTCAGCCTTATTCAGTCAGTCTGTCAGTCATCCTTATTTAGTCAGTCTGTCAGTCAGTCAGTCGGTCAGTCCTGTCCAGTCAGTTAGTCAGTCAAGCAGTCAGTCAGGTAGTCAAGCAGTCAGTCAGTCAGTGTCAGTCAGTCATTTAGTCATTCAGTCAATCAGGCAGTCAGTCAGTCAGTCAGCCTTATTCAGTCAGTCTGTCAGTCAGTCAGTCAGTCAGTCCAGTCTCAGTCAGTCAGGCAGTTAGTCAGTCAGTCTCGGTCAGTCAGTGAGTCAGTCAGTCAGTATCAGTCAGTCAGTGAGTCAGTCTGTCAGTCAGGCAGTATCAGTCAGGCAGTAAGACTCCGCTCGGCAGAACTCCGATAGCCTAATGGCTAGACCGCTGGTCTTCCAAGCGAGTGGCCTGGGTTCGAGTCCCAGCCTGAGCGAATATCTTCAATGTATATATTTCTTTTCTAATTTGAAAATTATTTTTTTTTTCAATTTCTTTCCTTTGCAAGTATTGATTATTTATGTAGGGAAGAAAATTCTGAGTCAGTTTAATTTTTCGACACGAAGATTTCAAAGTGTTTAAATAAACAATTACCAATGTGCATTTTTTGCTTTTATTATATTTAAAACTCCCACCGACAGAGCTCCCATAGACTAATGGCTAGAGTGTTAGGCTTCCAAGCGAGTGGCCCTGGGTTCGAGTCCCAGCCTGAACGAAAATCTTCAATGTATACATTTAGTTTCTAATTTGAAATTTCTTCTTCTTTTTTTTTTAATTTTTCTCTTTTGCGAATATTGATTATTTATGTAGGGAGAAAAATTCTGAGTCAGTTTAATTATTCGACCTGTAAATTTCAAAGTGTTTGAATCAATAATTACCAAGGTGCATTTTTTGTTTTTATTATACTTAAGACTTCCGTCGACAGAGCTCCGATAGCCTACTGGCTAGACCGTTGGGTTCCTAGCGCGTGGTACTGGGTTCGAGTCCCGGCCGGAAAGGAAATCTTAAATGCAAATATTTTTTTCTAATTTTATAATTCTTTTTTTTTTATTTTTCCCTTTTGCGAAGTCAGTCAGTCAGTCTGACAGTCAATCAGTCAAGCACTCAGTCATTCAGTCTCAGTCAGTCAGTCCAGTCAGTCAGTCACTCAGTCAGCCAGTTAGTCCTTCAGCCAGTCAGTCAAGCAGTCAGTCATTTAGTCTCAGTCAGTCAGTCATTCAGTCAGTCAGCCAGTCAGGCAGTCAGTCAGTCAGTCAGTCGGTCAGTCCTGTGCAGTCAGTTAGTCACTAAAGCAGTCAGTCAGTCTCAGTCAGTCAGTCAGTCAGTCAGTCCAGTCCAGTCTCAGTCAGTCAGTCAGTCAGTCAGTCTCGGTCAGTCAGTCAGTCAGTCATTCAGTCAGTCAGTCAGTCAGGCAGTCAGTCAGTCGGTCAGCCTTATTCAGTCAGTCTGTCAGTCAGTCAGTCAGTCAGCCTTATTCAGTCAGTCTGTCAGTCATCCTTATTCAGTCAGTCTGTCAGTCAGTCAGTCGGTCAGTCCTGTCCAGTCAGTTAGTCAGTCAAGCAGTCAGTCAGGTAGTCAAGCAGTCAGTCAGTCAGTGTCATTCAGTCATTTAGTCATTCAGTCAGTCAGTGAAATAGCCAGTCAGAGAGTCAAGCAGTCAGTCAGTCAGTCTCAGTCAGTCAGTTAGTCAGTCAGTCAGTCAGTCAGTCAGTCCAGTCTCAGTCAGTCAGGCAGTTAGTCAGTCAGTCTCGGTCAGTCAGTGAGTCAGTCAGTCAGGATCAGTCAGTCAGTGAGTCAGTCTGTCAGTCAGGCAGTATCAGTCAGGCAGTAAGACTCCGCTCGACAGAACTCCGATAGCCTAATGGCTAGACCGCTGGTCTTCCAAGCGAGTGGCCTGGGTTCGAGTCCCAGCCGGAGCGAATATCTTCAATGTATATATTTCTTTTCTAATTTGAAAATTCTTTTTTTTTTCAATTTCTTTCCTTTGCAATTATTGATTATTTATGTAGGGAAGAAAATTCTGAGTCAGTTTAATTTTTCGACACGAAGATTTCAAAGTGTTTAAATAAACAATTACCAAGGTGCATTTTTTGTTTTTATTATATTTAAAACTCCCACCGACAGAGCTCCCATAGACTAATGGCTAGAGTGTTAGGCTTCCAAGCGAGTGGCCCTGGGTTCGTGTCCCAGCCTGAACGAAAATCTTCAATGTATACTTTTAGTTTCTAATTTGAAATTTCTTCTTCTTTTTTTTAATTTTTCTCTTTTGCGAATATTGATTATTTATGTAGGGAGAAAAATTCTGAGTCAGTTTAATTATTCGACCTGTAAATTTCAAAGTGTTTGAATCAATAATTACCAAGGTGCATTTTTTGTTTTTATTATATTTAAGACTTCCATCGACAGAGCTCCGATACCCTAATGGCTAGACCGTTGGGTTCCTAGCGAGTGGTACTGGGTTCAAGTCCCGGCCGGAAAGGAAATCTTAAATGCAAATATTTTTTTCTAATTTTATAATTCTTTTTTTTTTATTTTTCCCTTTTGCGAAGTCAGTCAGTCAGTCTGACAGTCAATCAGTCAAGCACTCAGTCATTCAGTCTCAGTCAGTCAGTCCAGTCAGTCAGTCACTCAGTCAGTCAGTTAGTCCTTCAGCCAGTCAGTCAAGCAGTCAGTCATTTAGTCTCAGTCAGTCAGTCATTCAGTCAGTCAGTCAGTCAGGCAGTCAGTCAGTCAGTCAGTCGGTCAGTCCTGTGCAGTCAGTTAGTCACTAAAGCAGTCAGTCAGTCTCAGTCAGTCAGTCAGTCAGTCAGTCCAGTCCAGTCTCAGTCAGTCAGTCAGTCAGTCTCGGTCAGTCAGTCAGTCAGTCTTTCAGTCAGTCAGTCAGTCAGGCAGTCAGTCAGTCGGTCAGCCTTATTCAGTCAGTCTGTCAGTCAGTCAGTCAGTCAGCCTTATTCAGTCAGTCTGTCAGTCATCCTTATTCAGTCAGTCTGTCAGTCAGTCAGTCGGTCAGTCCTGTCCAGTCAGTTAGTCAGTCAAGCAGTCAGTCAGGTATATAAGCAGTCAGTCAGTCAGTCCAGTCAGTCAGTCACTCAGTCAGTCAGTTAGTCCTTCAGCCAGTCAGTCAAGCAGTCAGTCATTTAGTCTCAGTCAGTCAGTCATTCAGTCAGTCAGTCAGTCAGGCAGTCAGTCAGTCAGTCAGTCGGTCAGTCCTGTGCAGTCAGTTAGTCACTAAAGCAGTCAGTCAGTCTCAGTCAGTCAGTCAGTCAGTCAGTCCAGTCCAGTCTCAGTCAGTCTGTCAGTCATCCTTATTCAGTCAGTCTGTCAGTCAGTCAGTCGGTCAGTCCTGTCCAGTCAGTTAGTCAGTCAAGCAGTCAGTCAGGTAGTCAAGCAGTCAGTCAGTCAGTGTCAGTCAGTCATTTAGTCATTCAGTCAGTCAGTGAAATAGCCAGTCAGAGAGTCAAGCAGTCAGTCAGTCAGTCTCAGTCAGTCAGTTAGTCAGTCAGTCAGTCAGTCAGTCAGTCAGTCCAGTCTCAGTCAGTCAGGCAGTTAGTCAGTCAGTCTCGGTCAGTCAGTGAGTCAGTCAGTCAGGATCAGTCAGTCAGTGAGTCAGTCTGTCAGTCAGGCAGTATCAGTCAGGCAGTAAGACTCCGCTCGACAGAACTCCGATAGCCTAATGGCTAGACCGCTGGTCTTCCAAGCGAGTGGCCTGGGTTCGAGTCCCAGCCGGAGCGAATATCTTCAATGTATATATTTCTTTTCTAATTTGAAAATTCTTTTTTTTTTCAATTTCTTTCCTTTGCAATTATTGATTATTTATGTAGGGAAGAAAATTCTGAGTCAGTTTAATTTTTCGACACGAAGATTTCAAAGTGTTTAAATAAACAATTACCAAGGTGCATTTTTTGTTTTTATTATATTTAAAACTCCCACCGACAGAGCTCCCACAGACTAATGGCTAGAGTGTTAGGCTTCCAAGCGAGTGGCCCTGGGTTCGAGTCCCAGCCTGAACGAAAATCTTCAATGTATACTTTTAGTTTCTAATTTGAAATTTCTTCTTCTTTTTTTTTAATTTTTCTCTTTTGCGAATATTGATTATTTATGTAGGGAGAAAAATTCTGAGTCAGTTTAATTATTCGACCTGTAAATTTCAAAGTGTTTGAATCAATAATTACCAAGGTGCATTTTTTGTTTTTATTATATTTAAGACTTCCATCGACAGAGCTCCGATACCCTAATGGCTAGACCGTTGGGTTCCTAGCGCGTGGTACTGGGTTCGAGTCCCGGCCGGAAAGGAAATCTTAAATGCAAATATTTTTTTCTAATTTTATAATTCATTTTTTTTTTATTTTTCCCTTTTGCGAAGTCAGTCAGTCAGTCTGACAGTCAATCAGTCAAGCACTCAGTCATTCAGTCTCAGTCAGTCAGTCCAGTCAGTCAGTCACTCAGTCAGTCAGTTAGTCCTTCAGCCAGTCAGTCAAGCAGTCAGTCATTTAGTCTCAGTCAGTCAGTCATTCAGTCAGTCAGTCAGTCAGGCAGTCAGTCAGTCAGTCCAGTCCAGTCTCAGTCAGTCAGTCAGTCAGTCTCGGTCAGTCAGTCAGTCAGTCATTCAGTCAGTCAGTCATTCAGTCAGTCTGTCAGTCAGTCAGTCAGTCAGCCTTATTCAGTCAGTCTGTCAGTCATCCTTATTCAGTCAGTCTGTCAGTCAGTCAGTCGGTCAGTCCTGTCCAGTCAGTTAGTCAGTCAAGCAGTCAGTCAGGTAGTCAAGCAGTCAGTCAGTCAGTGTCAGTCAGTCATTTAGTCATTCAGTCAGTCAGTGAAATAGCCAGTCAGAGAGTCAAGCAGTCAGTCAGTCAGTCTCAGTCAGTCAGTTAGTCAGTCAGTCAGTCAGTCAGTCAGTCGGTCAGTCCTGTGCAGTCAGTTAGTCACTAAAGCAGTCAGTCAGTCTCAGTCAGTCAGTCAGTCAGTCAGTCCAGTCCAGTCTCAGTCAGTCAGTCAGTCAGTCTCGGTCAGTCAGTCAGTCAGCCTTATTCAGTCAGTCTGTCAGTCATCCTTATTCAGTCAGTCAGGCAGTAAGTCACTCAGCCTCATTCAGTCATTCTGTCAGTCAGTCAGTCAGTTAGTCATTCAGTCAGTCAGTCTCAGTCAGTCAGTCAGTCTGTCAGTCGGTCAGTCCAGACCAGTCAGTCAGTCTAGCAGTCAGTCATTCAGTCTCAGTCAGACGGTCAGTCAGTCCAATCAGTCAGTCACTCAGTCAGTTAGGCAGTCAGTCAGTCAGTCTCAGTCAGTCAGTTAGTCATTCAGCAAGTCAGTCAAGCAGTCAGTCATTTAGTCTCAGTCAGTCAGTCAGTCAGTCCAGTCCTGTCTCAGTCAGTCAGGCAGTCAGTCAGTCAGTCTCGGTCAGTCAGTCAGTCTCGGTCAATCAGTGAGTCAGTCAGTCAATCAGTATCAGTCAGTCAGTCAGTATCAGTTAGTCATTCAGTCTGTCTGTCAGTCAGGCAGTCTCAGTCAGGCAGTAAGGCTCCGACCGACAGAACTCCGATAGCCTAATGGCTAGACCGCTGGTCTTCCAAGCGAGTGGCCTGGGTTCGAGTCCCAGCCGGAACGAATATCTTCAATGTATATATTTCTTTTCTAATTTGAAAATTCTTTTTTTTTTCAATTTCTTTCCTTTGCAATTATTGATTATTTATGTAGGGAAGAAAATTCTGAGTCAGTTTAATTTTTCGACACGAAGATTTCAAAGTGTTTAAATAAACAATTACCAAGGTGCATTTTTTGTTTTTATTATATTTAAAACTCCCACCGACAGAGCTCCGATACCCTAATGGCTAGACCGTTGGGTTCCTAGCGCGTGGTACTGGGTTCGAGTCCCGGCCGGAAAGGAAATCTTAAATGCAAATATTTTTTTCTAATTTTATAATTCTTTTTTTTTATTTTTCCCTTTTGCGAAGTCAGTGAGTCAGTCTGACAGTCAATCAGTCAAGCACTCAGTCATTCAGTCTCAGTCATTCAGTCAGTCAGTCAGTCAGGCAGTCAGTCAGTCAGTCAGTCGGTCAGTCCTGTGCAGTCAGTTAGTCACTAAAGCAGTCAGTCAGTCTCAGTCAGTCAGTCAGTCAGTCAGTCCAGTCCAGTCTCAGTCAGTCAGTCAGTCAGTCTCGGTCAGTCAGTCAGTCAGTCATTCAGTCAGTCAGTCAGTCAGGCAGTCAGTCAGTCGGTCAGCCTTATTCAGTCAGTCTGTCAGTCAGTCAGTCAGTCAGCCTTATTCAGTCAGTCTGTCAGTCATCCTTATTCAGTCAGTCTGTCAGTCAGTCAGTCGGTCAGTCCTGTCCAGTCAGTTAGTCAGTCAAGCAGTCAGTCAGGTAGTCAAGCAGTCAGTCAGTCAGTCCAGTCAGTCAGTCACTCAGTCAGTCAGTTAGTCCTTCAGCCAGTCAGTCAAGCAGTCAGTCATTTAGTCTCAGTCAGTCAGTCATTCAGTCAGTCAGTCAGTCAGGCAGTCAGTCAGTCAGTCAGTCGGTCAGTCCTGTGCATTCAGTTAGTCACTAAAGCAGTCATTTAGTCAGTCAGTCAGTCAGTCCAGTCCAGTCTCAGTCAGTCAGTCAGTCAGTCTCGGTCAGTCAGTCAATCAGTCAGTCAATCAGTCATTCAGTCAGGCAGTCAGTCAGTCGGTCAGCCTTATTCAGTCAGTCTGTCAGTCAGTCAGTCAGTCAGCCTTATTCAGTCAGTCTGTCAGTCATCCTTATTCAGTCAGTCTGTCAGTCAGTCAGTCGGTCAGTCCTGTCCAGTCAGTTAGTCAGTCAAGCAGTCAGTCAGGTAGTCAAGCAGTCATTTAGTCATTCAGTCAGTCAGTGAAATAGCCAGTCAGAGAGTCAAGCAGTCAGTCAGTCTCAGTCAGTCAGTTAGTCAGTCAGTCAGTCAGTCCAGTCTCAGTCAGTCAGGCAGTTAGTCAGTCAGTCTCGGTCAGTCAGTGAGTCACTCAGTCAGTATCAGTCAGTCAGTGAGTCAGTCTGTCAGTCAGGCAGTATCAGTCAGGCAGTAAGACTCCGCTCGACAGAACTCCGATAGCCTAATGGCTAGACCGCTGGTCTTCCAAGCGAGTGGCCTGGGTTCGAGTCCCAGCCGGAGCGAATATCTTCAATGCATATATTTCTTTTCTAATTTGAAAATTCTTTTTTTTTTCAATTTCTTTCCTTTGCAATTATTGATTATTTATGTAGGGAAGAAAATTCTGAGTCAGTTTAATTTTTCGACACGAAGATTTCAAAGTGTTTAAATAAACAATTACCAAGGTGCATTTTTTGTTTTTATTATATTTAAAACTCCCACCGACAGTGCTCCCATAGGCTAATGGCTAGAGTGTTAGGCTTCCAAGCGAGTGGCCCTGGGTTCGAGTCCAACCCTGAACGAAAATCTTCAATGTATACTTTTAGTTTCTAATTTGAAATTTCTTCTTCTTTTTTTTTAATTTTTCTCTTTTGCGAATATTGATTATTTATGTAGGGAGAAAAATTCTGAGTCAGTTTAATTATTCGACCTGTAAATTTCAAAGTGTTTGAATCAATAATTACCAAGGTGCATTTTTTGATTTTATTATATTTAAGACTTCCATCGACAGAGCTCCGATAGCCTAATGGCTAGACCGTTGGGTTCCTAGCGCGTGGTACTGGGTTCGAGTCCCGGCCGGAAAGGAAATCTTAAATGCAAATATTTTCTTCTAATTTTATAATTCTTTTTTTTATTTTTCCCTTTTGCGAAGTCAGTCAGTCAGTCTGACAGTCAATCAGTCAAGCACTCAGTCATTCAGTCTCAGTCAGTCAGTCCAGTCAGTCAGTCCAGTCAGTCAGTCACTCAGTCAGTCAGTTAGTCCTTCAGCCAGTCAGTCAAGCAGTCAGTCATTTAGTCTCAGTCAGTCAGTCATTTAGTCTCAGTCAGTCAGTCATTCAGTCAGTCAGTCAGTCAGGCAGTCAGTCAGTCAGTCAGTCGGTCAGTCCTGTGCAGTCAGTTAGTCACTAAAGCAGTCAGTCAGTCTCAGTCAGTCAGTCAGTCAGTCAGTCCAGTCCAGTCTCAGTCAGTCAGTCAGTCAGTCTCGGTCAGTCAGTCAGTCAGTCATTCAGTCAGTCAGTCAGTCAGTCAGGCAGTCAGTCAGTCGGTCAGCCTTATTCAGTCATTCTGTCAGTCAGTCAGTCAGTCAGCCTTATTCAGTCATTCTGTCAGTCATCCTTATTCAGTCAGTCAGAAAGTCAGCCTTATTCAGTCATTCTGTCAGTCATCCTTATTCAGTCAGTCTGTCAGTCAGTCAGTCGGTCAGTCCTGTCCAGTCAGTGTCTGTCAGTCATTTAGTCATTCAGTCAGTCAGTGAAATAGCCAGTCAGAGAGTCAAGCAGTCAGTCAGTCAGTCTCAGTCAGTCAGTTAGTCAGTCAGTCAGTCAGTCAGTCAGTCAGTCCAGTCTCAGTCAGTCAGGCAGTTAGTCAGTCAGTCTCGGTCAGTCAGTGAGTCAGTCAGTCAGTATCAGTCAGTCAGTGAGTCAGTCTGTCAGTCAGGCAGTATCAGTCAGGCAGTAAGACTCCGCTCGACAGAACTCCGATAGCCTAATGGCTAGACCGCTGGTCTTCCAAGCGAGTGGCCCTGGGTTCGAGTCCCAGCCTGAACGAAAATCTTCAATGTATACTTTTAGTTTCTAATTTGAAATTTCTTCTTCTTTTTTTTTAATTTTTCTCTTTTGCGAATATTGATTATTTATGTAGGGAGAAAAATTCTGAGTCAGTTTAATTATTCGACCTGTAAATTTCAAAGTGTTTGAATCAATAATTACCAAGGTGCATTTTTTGTTTTTATTATATTTAAGACTTCCATCGACAGAGCTCCGATACCCTAATGGCTAGACCGTTGGGTTCCTAGCGCGTGGTACTGGGTTCGAGTCCCGGCCGGAAAGGAAATCTTAAATGCAAATATTTTTTTCTAATTTTATAATTCTTTTTTTTTTATTTTTCCCTTTTGCGAAGTCAGTCAGTCAGTCTGACAGTCAATCAGTCAAGCACTCAGTCATTCAGTCTCAGTCAGTCAGTCCAGTCAGTCATTTAGTCTCAGTCAGTCAGTCATTCAGTCAGTCAGTCAGTCAGGCAGTCAGTCAGTCAGTCAGTCGGTCAGTCCTGTGCAGTCAGTTAGTCACTAAAGCAGTCAGTCAGTCTCAGTCAGTCAGTCAGTCGGTCAGTCCTGTGCAGTCAGTTAGTCACTAAAGCAGTCAGTCAGTCTCAGTCAGTCAGTCACTAAAGCAGTCAGTCAGTCTCAGTCAGTCAGTCAGTCAGTCAGTCCAGTCCAGTCTCAGTCAGTCAGTCAGTCAGTCTCGGTCAGTCAGTCAGTCAGTCATTCAGTCAGTCAGTCAGTCAGGCAGTCAGTCAGTCGGTCAGCCTTATTCAGTCAGTCTGTCAGTCAGTCAGTCAGTCAGCCTTATTCAGTCAGTCTGTCAGTCATCCTTATTCAGTCAGTCTGTCAGTCAGTCAGTCGGTCAGTCCTGTCCAGTCAGTTAGTCAGTCAAGCAGTCAGTCAGGTAGTCAAGCAGTCAGTCAGTCAGTGTCAGTCACTCATTTAGTCATTCAGTCAGTCAGTGAAATAGCCAGTCAGAGAGTCAAGCAGTCAGTCAGTCAGTCTCAGTCAGTCAGTTAGTCAGTCAGTCAGTCAGTCAGTCAGTCGGTCAGTCCTGTGCAGTCAGTTAGTCACTAAAGCAGTCAGTCAGTCTGTCAGTCATCCTTATTCAGTCAGTCAGGCAGTAAGTCACTCAGCCTCATTCAGTCATTCTGTCAGTCAGTCAGTCAGTTAGTCATTCAGTCAGTCAGTCTCAGTCAGTCAGTCAGTCTGTCAGTCGGTCAGTCCAGACCAGTCAGTCAGTCAAGCAGTCAGTCATTCAGTCTCAGTCAGACGGTCAGTCAGTCCAATCAGTCAGTCACTCAGTCAGTTAGGCAGTCAGTCAGTCAGTCAGTCGGTCAGTCCTGTGCAGTCAGTTAGTCACTAAAGCAGTCAGTCAGTCTCAGTCAGTCAGTCAGTCAGTCAGTCCAGTCCAGTCTCAGTCAGTCAGTCAGTCAGTCTCGGTCAGTCAGTCAGTCAGTCATTCAGTCAGTCAGTCAGTCAGGCAGTCAGTCAGTCGGTCAGCCTTATTCAGTCAGTCTGTCAGTCAGTCAGTCAGTCAGCCTTATTCAGTCAGTCTGTCAGTCATCCTTATTCAGTCAGTCTGTCAGTCAGTCAGTCGGTCAGTCCTGTCCAGTCAGTTAGTCAGTCAAGCAGTCAGTCAGGTAGTCAAGCAGTCAGTCAGTCAGTCCAGTCAGTCAGTCACTCAGTCAGTCAGTTAGTCCTTCAGCCAGTCAGTCAAGCAGTCAGTCATTTAGTCTCAGTCAGTCAGTCATTCAGTCAGTCAGTCAGTCAGGCAGTCAGTCAGTCAGTCAGTCGGTCAGTCCTGTGCATTCAGTTAGTCACTAAAGCAGTCATTTAGTCAGTCAGTCAGTCAGTCCAGTCCAGTCTCAGTCAGTCAGTCAGTCAGTCTCGGTCAGTCAGTCAATCAGTCAGTCAATCAGTCATTCAGTCAGGCAGTCAGTCAGTCGGTCAGCCTTATTCAGTCAGTCTGTCAGTCAGTCAGTCAGTCAGCCTTATTCAGTCAGTCTGTCAGTCATCCTTATTCAGTCAGTCTGTCAGTCAGTCAGTCGGTCAGTCCTGTCCAGTCAGTTAGTCAGTCAAGCAGTCAGTCAGGTAGTCAAGCAGTCATTTAGTCATTCAGTCAGTCAGTGAAATAGCCAGTCAGAGAGTCAAGCAGTCAGTCAGTCTCAGTCAGTCAGTTAGTCAGTCAGTCAGTCAGTCCAGTCTCAGTCAGTCAGGCAGTTAGTCAGTCAGTCTCGGTCAGTCAGTGAGTCACTCAGTCAGTATCACTCAGTCAGTGAGTCAGTCTGTCAGTCAGGCAGTATCAGTCAGGCAGTAAGACTCCGCTCGACAGAACTCCGATAGCCTAATGGCTAGACCGCTGGTCTTCCAAGCGAGTGGCCTGGGTTCGAGTCCCAGCCGGAGCGAATATCTTCAATGCATATATTTCTTTTCTAATTTGAAAATTCTTTTTTTTTTCAATTTCTTTCCTTTGCAATTATTGATTATTTATGTAGGGAAGAAAATTCTGAGTCAGTTTAATTTTTCGACACGAAGATTTCAAAGTGTTTAAATAAACAATTACCAAGGTGCATTTTTTGTTTTTATTATATTTAAAACTCCCACCGACAGTGCTCCCATAGGCTAATGGCTAGAGTGTTAGGCTTCCAAGCGAGTGGCCCTGGGTTCGAGTCCAACCCTGAACGAAAATCTTCAATGTATACTTTTAGTTTCTAATTTGAAATTTCTTCTTCTTTTTTTTTAATTTTTCTCTTTTGCGAATATTGATTATTTATGTAGGGAGAAAAATTCTGAGTCAGTTTAATTATTCGACCTGTAAATTTCAAAGTGTTTGAATCAATAATTACCAAGGTGCATTTTTTGATTTTATTATATTTAAGACTTCCATCGACAGAGCTCCGATAGCCTAATGGCTAGACCGTTGGGTTCCTAGCGCGTGGTACTGGGTTCGAGTCCCGGCCGGAAAGGAAATCTTAAATGCAAATATTTTCTTCTAATTTTATAATTCTTTTTTTTATTTTTCCCTTTTGCGAAGTCAGTCAGTCAGTCTGACAGTCAATCAGTCAAGCACTCAGTCATTCAGTCTCAGTCAGTCAGTCCAGTCAGTCAGTCCAGTCAGTCAGTCACTCAGTCAGTCAGTTAGTCCTTCAGCCAGTCAGTCAAGCAGTCAGTCATTTAGTCTCAGTCAGTCAGTCATTTAGTCTCAGTCAGTCAGTCATTCAGTCAGTCAGTCAGTCAGGCAGTCAGTCAGTCAGTCAGTCGGTCAGTCCTGTGCAGTCAGTTAGTCACTAAAGCAGTCAGTCAGTCTCAGTCAGTCAGTCAGTCAGTCAGTCCAGTCCAGTCTCAGTCAGTCAGTCAGTCAGTCTCGGTCAGTCAGTCAGTCAGTCATTCAGTCAGTCAGTCAGTCAGTCAGGCAGTCAGTCAGTCGGTCAGCCTTATTCAGTCATTCTGTCAGTCAGTCAGTCAGTCAGCCTTATTCAGTCATTCTGTCAGTCATCCTTATTCAGTCAGTCAGAAAGTCAGCCTTATTCAGTCATTCTGTCAGTCATCCTTATTCAGTCAGTCTGTCAGTCAGTCAGTCGGTCAGTCCTGTCCAGTCAGTGTCTGTCAGTCATTTAGTCATTCAGTCAGTCAGTGAAATAGCCAGTCAGAGAGTCAAGCAGTCAGTCAGTCAGTCTCAGTCAGTCAGTTAGTCAGTCAGTCAGTCAGTCAGTCAGTCAGTCCAGTCTCAGTCAGTCAGGCAGTTAGTCAGTCAGTCTCGGTCAGTCAGTGAGTCAGTCAGTCAGTATCAGTCAGTCAGTGAGTCAGTCTGTCAGTCAGGCAGTATCAGTCAGGCAGTAAGACTCCGCTCGACAGAACTCCGATAGCCTAATGGCTAGACCGCTGGTCTTCCAAGCGAGTGGCCCTGGGTTCGAGTCCCAGCCTGAACGAAAATCTTCAATGTATACTTTTAGTTTCTAATTTGAAATTTCTTCTTCTTTTTTTTTAATTTTTCTCTTTTGCGAATATTGATTATTTATGTAGGGAGAAAAATTCTGAGTCAGTTTAATTATTCGACCTGTAAATTTCAAAGTGTTTGAATCAATAATTACCAAGGTGCATTTTTTGTTTTTATTATATTTAAGACTTCCATCGACAGAGCTCCGATACCCTAATGGCTAGACCGTTGGGTTCCTAGCGCGTGGTACTGGGTTCGAGTCCCGGCCGGAAAGGAAATCTTAAATGCAAATATTTTTTTCTAATTTTATAATTCTTTTTTTTTTATTTTTCCCTTTTGCGAAGTCAGTCAGTCAGTCTGACAGTCAATCAGTCAAGCACTCAGTCATTCAGTCTCAGTCAGTCAGTCCAGTCAGTCATTTAGTCTCAGTCAGTCAGTCATTCAGTCAGTCAGTCAGTCAGGCAGTCAGTCAGTCAGTCAGTCGGTCAGTCCTGTGCAGTCAGTTAGTCACTAAAGCAGTCAGTCAGTCTCAGTCAGTCAGTCAGTCGGTCAGTCCTGTGCAGTCAGTTAGTCACTAAAGCAGTCAGTCAGTCTCAGTCAGTCAGTCACTAAAGCAGTCAGTCAGTCTCAGTCAGTCAGTCAGTCAGTCAGTCCAGTCCAGTCTCAGTCAGTCAGTCAGTCAGTCTCGGTCAGTCAGTCAGTCAGTCATTCAGTCAGTCAGTCAGTCAGGCAGTCAGTCAGTCGGTCAGCCTTATTCAGTCAGTCTGTCAGTCAGTCAGTCAGTCAGCCTTATTCAGTCAGTCTGTCAGTCATCCTTATTCAGTCAGTCTGTCAGTCAGTCAGTCGGTCAGTCCTGTCCAGTCAGTTAGTCAGTCAAGCAGTCAGTCAGGTAGTCAAGCAGTCAGTCAGTCAGTGTCAGTCACTCATTTAGTCATTCAGTCAGTCAGTGAAATAGCCAGTCAGAGAGTCAAGCAGTCAGTCAGTCAGTCTCAGTCAGTCAGTTAGTCAGTCAGTCAGTCAGTCAGTCAGTCGGTCAGTCCTGTGCAGTCAGTTAGTCACTAAAGCAGTCAGTCAGTCTGTCAGTCATCCTTATTCAGTCAGTCAGGCAGTAAGTCACTCAGCCTCATTCAGTCATTCTGTCAGTCAGTCAGTCAGTTAGTCATTCAGTCAGTCAGTCTCAGTCAGTCAGTCAGTCTGTCAGTCGGTCAGTCCAGACCAGTCAGTCAGTCAAGCAGTCAGTCATTCAGTCTCAGTCAGACGGTCAGTCAGTCCAATCAGTCAGTCACTCAGTCAGTTAGGCAGTCAGTCAGTCAGTCAGTCGGTCAGTCCTGTGCAGTCAGTTAGTCACTAAAGCAGTCAGTCAGTCTCAGTCAGTCAGTCAGTCAGTCAGTCCAGTCCAGTCTCAGTCAGTCAGTCAGTCAGTCTCGGTCAGTCAGTCAGTCAGTCATTCAGTCAGTCAGTCAGTCAGGCAGTCAGTCAGTCGGTCAGCCTTATTCAGTCAGTCTGTCAGTCAGTCAGTCAGTCAGCCTTATTCAGTCAGTCTGTCAGTCATCCTTATTCAGTCAGTCTGTCAGTCAGTCAGTCGGTCAGTCCTGTCCAGTCAGTTAGTCAGTCAAGCAGTCAGTCAGGTAGTCAAGCAGTCAGTCAGTCAGTCCAGTCAGTCAGTCACTCAGTCAGTCAGTTAGTCCTTCAGCCAGTCAGTCAAGCAGTCAGTCATTTAGTCTCAGTCAGTCAGTCATTCAGTCAGTCAGTCAGTCAGGCAGTCAGTCAGTCAGTCAGTCGGTCAGTCCTGTGCATTCAGTTAGTCACTAAAGCAGTCATTTAGTCAGTCAGTCAGTCAGTCCAGTCCAGTCTCAGTCAGTCAGTCAGTCAGTCTCGGTCAGTCAGTCAATCAGTCAGTCAATCAGTCATTCAGTCAGGCAGTCAGTCAGTCGGTCAGCCTTATTCAGTCAGTCTGTCAGTCAGTCAGTCAGTCAGCCTTATTCAGTCAGTCTGTCAGTCATCCTTATTCAGTCAGTCTGTCAGTCAGTCAGTCGGTCAGTCCTGTCCAGTCAGTTAGTCAGTCAAGCAGTCAGTCAGGTAGTCAAGCAGTCATTTAGTCATTCAGTCAGTCAGTGAAATAGCCAGTCAGAGAGTCAAGCAGTCAGTCAGTCTCAGTCAGTCAGTTAGTCAGTCAGTCAGTCAGTCCAGTCTCAGTCAGTCAGGCAGTTAGTCAGTCAGTCTCGGTCAGTCAGTGAGTCACTCAGTCAGTATCAGTCAGTCAGTGAGTCAGTCTGTCAGTCAGGCAGTATCAGTCAGGCAGTAAGACTCCGCTCGACAGAACTCCGATAGCCTAATGGCTAGACCGCTGGTCTTCCAAGCGAGTGGCCTGGGTTCGAGTCCCAGCCGGAGCGAATATCTTCAATGTATATATTTCTTTTCTAATTTGAAAATTCTTTTTTTTTTCAATTTCTTTCCTTTGCAATTATTGATTATTTATGTAGGGAAGAAAATTCTGAGTCAGTTTAATTTTTCGACACGAAGATTTCAAAGTGTTTAAATAAACAATTACCAAGGTGCATTTTTTGTTTTTATTATATTTAAAACTCCCACCGACAGTGCTCCCATAGGCTAATGGCTAGAGTGTTAGGCTTCCAAGCGAGTGGCCCTGGGTTCGAGTCCAACCCTGAACGAAAATCTTCAATGTATACTTTTAGTTTCTAATTTGAAATTTCTTCTTCTTTTTTTTTAATTTTTCTCTTTTGCGAATATTGATTATTTATGTAGGGAGAAAAATTCTGAGTCAGTTTAATTATTCGACCTGTAAATTTCAAAGTGTTTGAATCAATAATTACCAAGGTGCATTTTTTGATTTTATTATATTTAAGACTTCCATCGACAGAGCTCCGATAGCCTAATGGCTAGACCGTTGGGTTCCTAGCGCGTGGTACTGGGTTCGAGTCCCGGCCGGAAAGGAAATCTTAAATGCAAATATTTTCTTCTAATTTTATAATTCTTTTTTTTATTTTTCCCTTTTGCGAAGTCAGTCAGTCAGTCTGACAGTCAATCAGTCAAGCACTCAGTCATTCAGTCTCAGTCAGTCAGTCCAGTCAGTCAGTCCAGTCAGTCAGTCACTCAGTCAGTCAGTTAGTCCTTCAGCCAGTCAGTCAAGCAGTCAGTCATTTAGTCTCAGTCAGTCAGTCATTTAGTCTCAGTCAGTCAGTCATTCAGTCAGTCAGTCAGTCAGGCAGTCAGTCAGTCAGTCAGTCGGTCAGTCCTGTGCAGTCAGTTAGTCACTAAAGCAGTCAGTCAGTCTCAGTCAGTCAGTCAGTCAGTCAGTCCAGTCCAGTCTCAGTCAGTCAGTCAGTCAGTCTCGGTCAGTCAGTCAGTCAGTCATTCAGTCAGTCAGTCAGTCAGTCAGGCAGTCAGTCAGTCGGTCAGCCTTATTCAGTCATTCTGTCAGTCAGTCAGTCAGTCAGCCTTATTCAGTCATTCTGTCAGTCATCCTTATTCAGTCAGTCAGAAAGTCAGCCTTATTCAGTCATTCTGTCAGTCATCCTTATTCAGTCAGTCTGTCAGTCAGTCAGTCGGTCAGTCCTGTCCAGTCAGTGTCTGTCAGTCATTTAGTCATTCAGTCAGTCAGTGAAATAGCCAGTCAGAGAGTCAAGCAGTCAGTCAGTCAGTCTCAGTCAGTCAGTTAGTCAGTCAGTCAGTCAGTCAGTCAGTCAGTCCAGTCTCAGTCAGTCAGGCAGTTAGTCAGTCAGTCTCGGTCAGTCAGTGAGTCAGTCAGTCAGTATCAGTCAGTCAGTGAGTCAGTCTGTCAGTCAGGCAGTATCAGTCAGGCAGTAAGACTCCGCTCGACAGAACTCCGATAGCCTAATGGCTAGACCGCTGGTCTTCCAAGCGAGTGGCCCTGGGTTCGAGTCCCAGCCTGAACGAAAATCTTCAATGTATACTTTTAGTTTCTAATTTGAAATTTCTTCTTCTTTTTTTTTAATTTTTCTCTTTTGCGAATATTGATTATTTATGTAGGGAGAAAAATTCTGAGTCAGTTTAATTATTCGACCTATAAATTTCAAAGTGTTTGAATCAATAATTACCAAGGTGCATTTTTTGTTTTTATTATATTTAAGACTTCCATCGACAGAGCTCCGATACCCTAATGGCTAGACCGTTGGGTTCCTAGCGCGTGGTACTGGGTTCGAGTCCCGGCCGGAAAGGAAATCTTAAATGCAAATATTTTTTTCTAATTTTATAATTCTTTTTTTTTTATTTTTCCCTTTTGCGAAGTCAGTCAGTCAGTCTGACAGTCAATCAGTCAAGCACTCAGTCATTCAGTCTCAGTCAGTCAGTCCAGTCAGTCATTTAGTCTCAGTCAGTCAGTCATTCAGTCAGTCAGTCAGTCAGGCAGTCAGTCAGTCAGTCAGTCGGTCAGTCCTGTGCAGTCAGTTAGTCACTAAAGCAGTCAGTCAGTCTCAGTCAGTCAGTCAGTCGGTCAGTCCTGTGCAGTCAGTTAGTCACTAAAGCAGTCAGTCAGTCTCAGTCAGTCAGTCAGTCAGTCAGTCCAGTCCAGTCTCAGTCAGTCAGTCAGTCAGTCTCGGTCAGTCAGTCAGTCAGTCATTCAGTCAGTCAGTCAGTCAGGCAGTCAGTCAGTCGGTCAGCCTTATTCAGTCAGTCTGTCAGTCAGTCAGTCAGTCAGCCTTATTCAGTCAGTCTGTCAGTCATCCTTATTCAGTCAGTCTGTCAGTCAGTCAGTCGGTCAGTCCTGTCCAGTCAGTTAGTCAGTCAAGCAGTCAGTCAGGTAGTCAAGCAGTCAGTCAGTCAGTGTCAGTCACTCATTTAGTCATTCAGTCAGTCAGTGAAATAGCCAGTCAGAGAGTCAATTAGTCAGTCAGTCAGTCTCAGTCAGTCAGTTAGTCAGTCAGTCAGTCAGTCAGTCAGTCGGTCAGTACTGTGCAGTCAGTTAGTCACTAAAGCAGTCAGTCAGTCTGTCAGTCATCCTTATTCAGTCAGTCAGGCAGTAAGTCACTCAGCCTCATTCAGTCATTCTGTCAGTCAGTCAGTCAGTTAGTCATTCAGTCAGTCAGTCTCAGTCAGTCAGTCAGTCTGTCAGTCGGTCAGTCCAGACCAGTCAGTCAGTCAAGCAGTCAGTCATTCAGTCTCAGTCAGACGGTCAGTCAGTCCAATCAGTCAGTCACTCAGTCAGTTAGGCAGTCAGTCAGTCAGTCTCAGTCAGTCAGTTAGTCATTCAGCCAGTCAGTCAAGCAGTCAGTCATTTAGTCTCAGTCAGTCAGTCAGTCAGTCCAGTCCTGTCTCAGTCAGTCAGGCAGTCAGTCAGTCAGTCTCGGTCAGTCAGTCAGTCTCGGTCAATCAGTGAGTCAGTCAGTCAATCAGTATCAGTCAGTCAGTCAGTATCAGTTAGTCATTCAGTCTGTCTGTCAGTCAGGCAGTCTCAGTCAGGCAGTAAGGCTCCGACCGACAGAACTCCGATAGCCTAATGGCTAGACCGCTGGTCTTCCAAGCGAGTGGCCTGGGTTCGAGTCCCAGCCGGAACGAATATCTTCAATGTATATATTTCTTTTCTAATTTGAAAATTCTTTTTTTTTCAATTTCTTTCCTTTGCAAATATGGATTATTTATGTACGGAAGAAAATTCTGAGTCAGTTTAATCATTCGACCTTTAGATTTCAAAGATTTTAGATCAATAATTACCAAGGTGCATTTTTTGTTTTTATTATATTTAAGACTTCCATCGACAGAGCTCCGATAGCCTAATGGCTAGACCGTTGGGTTCCAAGCGCGTGGTACTGGGTTCGAGTCCCGGCTGGAACGAAAATCTTCCATGTATATATTTCTCTTCTAATTTGAAGATTCTTTTTTTTTTCAATTTCTTTCTTTTGCAAATATGGATTATTTATGTACGGAAGAAAATTCTGAGTCAGTTTAATCATTCGACCTTTAGATTTCAAAGATTTTAGATCAATAATTACCAAGGTGCATTTTTTGTTTTTATTATATTTAAGACTTCCATCGACAGAGCTCCGTTAGCCTAATGGCTAGACCGTTGGGTTCCTAGCGCGTGGTACTGGGTTCGAGTCCCGGCCGGAAAGGAAATCTTAAATGCAAATATTTTTTTCTAATTTTATAATTCTTTTTTTTTTATTTTTCCCTTTTGCGAAGTCAGTCAGTCAGTCTGACAGTCAATCAGTCAAGCACTCAGTCATTCAGTCTCAGTCAGTCAGTCCAGTCAGTCAGTCACTCAGTCAGTCAGTTAGTCCTTCAGCCAGTCAGTCAAGCAGTCAGTCATTTAGTCTCAGTCAGTCAGTCATTCAGTCAGTCAGTCAGTCAGGCAGTCAGTCAGTCGGTCAGTCGGTCAGTCCTGTGCAGTCAGTTAGTCACTAAAGCAGTCAGTCAGTCTCAGTCAGTCAGTCAGTCAGTCCAGTCCAGTCTCAGTCAGTCAGTCAGTCAGTCTCGGTCAGTCAGTCAGTCAGTCATTCAGTCAGTCAGTCAGTCAGGCAGTCAGTCAGTCGGTCAGCCTTATTCAGTCAGTCTGTCAGTCAGTCAGTCAGTCAGCCTTATTCAGTCAGTCTGTCAGTCATCCTTATTCAGTCAGTCAGTCGGTCAGTCTTGTCCAGTCAGTTAGTCAGTCAAGCAGTCAGTCAGGTAGTCAAGCAGTCAGTCAGTCAGTGTCAGTCAGTCATTTAGTCATTCAGTCAGTCAGTGAAATAGCCAGTCAGAGAGTCAAGCAGTCAGTCAGTCAGTCTCAGTCAGTCAGTTAGTCAGTCAGTCAGTCAGTCAGTCAGTCAGTCCAGTCTCAGTCAGTCAGGCAGTTAGTCTGTCAGTCTCGGTCAGTCAGTGAGTCAGTCAGTCAGTATCAGTCAGTCAGTGAGTCAGTCTGTCAGTCAGGCAGTATCAGTCAGGCAGTAAGACTCCGCTCGACAGAACTCCGATAGCCTAATGGCTAGACCGCTGGTCTTCCAAGCGAGTGGCCTGGGTTCGAGTCCCAGCCGGAGCGAATATCTTCAATGTATATATTTCTTTTCTAATTTGAAAATTCTTTTTTTTTTCAATTTCTTTCCTTTGCAATTATTGATTATTTATGTAGGGAAGAAAATTCTGAGTCAGTTTAATTTTTCGACACGAAGATTTCAAAGTGTTTAAATAAACAATTACCAAGGTGCATTTTTTGTTTTTATTATATTTAAAACTCCCACCGACAGAGCTCCCATAGACTAATGGCTAGAGTGTTAGGCTTCCAAGCGAGTGGCCCTGGGTTCGAGTCCCAGCCTGAACGAAAATCTTCAATGTATACTTTCAGTTTCTAATTTGAAATTTCTTCTTTTTTTTTTTAATTTTTCTCTTTTGCGAATATTGATTATTTATGTAGGCAGAAAAATTCTGAGTCAGTTTAATTATTCGACCTGTAAATTTCAAAGTGTTTGAATCAATAATTACCAAGGTGCATTTTTTGTTTTTATTATATTTAAGACTTCCATCGACAGAGCTCCGATACCCTAATGGCTAGACCGTTGGGTTCCTAGCGCGTGGTACTGGGTTCGAGTCCCGGCCGGAAAGGAAATCTTAAATGCAAATATTTTTTTCTAATTTTATAATTCTTTTTTTTTTATTTTTCCCTTTTGCGAAGTCAGTCAGTCAGTCTGACAGTCAATCAGTCAAGCACTCAGTCATTCAGTCTCAGTCAGTCAGTCCAGTCAGTCAGTCACTCAGTCAGTCAGTTAGTCCTTCAGCCAGTCAGTCAAGCAGTCAGTCATTTAGTCTCAGTCAGTCAGTCATTCAGTCAGTCAGTCAGTCAGGCAGTCAGTCAGTCAGTCAGTCGGTCAGTCCTGTGCAGTCAGTTAGTCACTAAAGCAGTCAGTCAGTCTCAGTCAGTCAGTCAGTCAGTCAGTCCAGTCCAGTCTCAGTCAGTCAGTCAGTCAGTCTCGGTCAGTCAGTCAGTCAGTCATTCAGTCAGTCAGTCAGGCAGTCAGTCAGTCGGTCAGCCTTATTCAGTCAGTCTGTCAGTCAGTCAGTCAGTCAGCCTTATTCAGTCAGTCTGTCAGTCATCCTTATTCAGTCAGTCTGTCAGTCAGTCAGTCGGTCAGTCCTGTCCAGTCAGTTAGTCAGTCAAGCAGTCAGTCAGGTAGTGAAGCAGTCAGTCAGTCAGTCCAGTCAGTCAGTCACTCAGTCAGTCAGTTAGTCCTTCAGCCAGTCAGTCAAGCAGTCAGTCATTTAGTCTCAGTCAGTCAGTCATTCAGTCAGTCAGTCAGTCAGGCAGTCAGTCAGTCAGTCAGTCGGTCAGTCCTGTGCATTCAGTTAGTCACTAAAGCAGTCATTTAGTCAGTCAGTCAGTCAGTCCAGTCCAGTCTCAGTCAGTCAGTCAGTCAGTCTCGGTCAGTCAGTCAATCAGTCATTCAGTCAGTCAGTCAGTCAGGCAGTCAGTCAGTCGGTCAGCCTTATTCAGTCAGTCTGTCAGTCAGTCACTCAGTCAGCCTTATTCAGTCAGTCTGTCAGTCATCCTTATTCAGTCAGTCTGTCAGTCAGTCAGTCGGTCAGTCCTGTCCAGTCAGTTAGTCAGTCAAGCAGTCAGTCAGGTAGTCAAGCAGTCAGTCAGTCAGTGTCAGTCAGTCATTTAGTCATTCAGTCAGTCAGTGAAATAGCCAGTCAGAGAGTCAAGCAGTCAGTCAGTCTCAGTCAGTCAGTTAGTCAGTCAGTCAGTCAGTCAGTCAGTCAGTCCAGTCTCAGTCAGTCAGGCAGTTAGTCAGTCAGTCTCGGTCAGTCAGTGAGTCAGTCAGTCAGTATCAGTCAGTCAGTGAGTCAGTCTGTCAGTCAGGCAGTATCAGTCAGGCAGTAAGACTCCGCTCGACAGAACTCCGATAGCCTAATGGCTAGACCGCTGGTCTTCCAAGCGAGTGGCCTGGGTTCGAGTCCCAGCCGGAGCGAATATCTTCAATGTATATATTTCTTTTCTAATTTGAAAATTCTTTTTTTTTTCAATTTCTTTCCTTTGCAATTATTGATTATTTATGTAGGGAAGAAAATTCTGAGTCAGTTTAATTTTTCGACACGAAGATTTCAAAGTGTTTAAATAAACAATTACCAAGGTGCATTTTTTGTTTTTATTATATTTAAAACTCCCACCGGCAGTGCTCCCATAGACTAATGGCTAGAGTGTTAGGCTTCCAAGCGAGTGGCCCTGGGTTCGAGTCCCAGCCTGAACGAAAATCTTCAATGTATACTTTTAGTTTCTAATTTGAAATTTCTTCTTCTTTTTTTTTAATTTTTCTCTTTTGCGAATATTGATTATTTATGTAGGGAGAAAAATTCTGAGTCAGTTTAATTATTCGACCTGTAAATTTCAAAGTGTTTGAATCAATAATTACCAAGGTGCATTTTTTGATTTTATTATATTTAAGACTTCCATCGACAGAGCTCCGATAGCCTAATGGCTAGACCGTTGGGTTCCTAGCGCGTGGTACTGGGTTCGAGTCCCGGCCGGAAAGGAAATCTTAAATGCAAATATTTTCTTCTAATTTTATAATTCTTTTTTTTTATTTTTCCCTTTTGCGAAGTCAGTCAGTCAGTCTGACAGTCAATCAGTCAAGCACTCAGTCATTCAGTCTCAGTCAGTCAGTCCAGTCAGTCAGTCACTCAGTCAGTCAGTTAGTCCTTCAGCCAGTCAGTCAAGCAGTCAGTCATTTAGTCTCAGTCAGTCAGTCATTCAGTCAGTCAGTCAGTCAGGCAGTCAGTCAGTCAGTCAGTCGGTCAGTCCTGTGCAGTCAGTTAGTCACTAAAGCAGTCAGTCAGTCTCAGTCAGTCAGTCAGTCAGTCAGTCCAGTCCAGTCTCAGTCAGTCAGTCAGTCAGTCTCGGTCAGTCAGTCAGTCAGTCATTCAGTCAGTCAGTCAGTCAGGCAGTCAGTCAGTCAGTCAGCCTTATTCAGTCAGTCTGTCAGTCAGTCAGTCAGTCAGCCTTATTCAGTCAGTCTGTCAGTCATCCTTATTCAGTCAGTCTGTCAGTCAGTCAGTCGGTCAGTCCTGTCCAGTCAGTTAGTCAGTCAAGCAGTCAGTCAGGTAGTCAAGCAGTCAGTCAGTCAGTCCAGTCAGTCAGTCACTCAGTCAGTCAGTTAGTCCTTCAGCCAGTCAGTCAAGCAGTCAGTCATTTAGTCTCAGTCAGTCAGTCATTCAGTCAGTCAGTCAGGCAGTCAGTCAGTCAGTCAGTCGGTCAGTCCTGTGCATTCAGTTAGTCACTAAAGCAGTCATTTAGTCAGTCAGTCAGTCAGTCCAGTCCAGTCTCAGTCAGTCAGTCAGTCAGTCTCGGTCAGTCAGTCAATCAGTCATTCAGTCAGTCAGTCAGTCAGGCAGTCAGTCAGTCGGTCAGCCTTATTCAGTCAGTCTGTCAGTCAGTCAGTCAGTCAGCCTTATTCAGTCAGTCTGTCAGTCATCCTTATTCAGTCAGTCTGTCAGTCAGTCAGTCGGTCAGTCCTGTCCAGTCAGTTAGTCAGTCAAGCAGTCAGTCAGGTAGTCAAGCAGTCAGTCAGTCAGTCCAGTCAGTCAGTCACTCAGTCAGTCAGTTAGTCCTTCAGCCAGTCAGTCAAGCAGTCAGTCATTTAGTCTCAGTCAGTCAGTCATTCAGTCAGTCAGTCAGTCAGGCAGTCAGTCAGTCAGTCAGTCGGTCAGTCCTGTGCATTCAGTTAGTCACTAAAGCAGTCATTTAGTCAGTCAGTCAGTCAGTCCAGTCCAGTCTCAGTCAGTCAGTCAGTCAGTCTCGGTCAGTCAGTCAATCAGTCAGTCAATCAGTCATTCAGTCAGGCAGTCAGTCAGTCGGTCAGCCTTATTCAGTCAGTCTGTCAGTCAGTCAGTCAGTCAGCCTTATTCAGTCAGTCTGTCAGTCATCCTTATTCAGTCAGTCTGTCAGTCAGTCAGTCGGTCAGTCCTGTCCAGTCAGTTAGTCAGTCAAGCAGTCAGTCAGGTAGTCAAGCAGTCATTTAGTCATTCAGTCAGTCAGTGAAATAGCCAGTCAGAGAGTCAAGCAGTCAGTCAGTCTCAGTCAGTCAGTTAGTCAGTCAGTCAGTCAGTCCAGTCTCAGTCAGTCAGGCAGTTAGTCAGTCAGTCTCGGTCAGTCAGTGAGTCACTCAGTCAGTATCAGTCAGTCAGTGAGTCAGTCTGTCAGTCAGGCAGTATCAGTCAGGCAGTAAGACTCCGCTCGACAGAACTCCGATAGCCTAATGGCTAGACCGCTGGTCTTCCAAGCGAGTGGCCTGGGTTCGAGTCCCAGCCGGAGCGAATATCTTCAATGTATATATTTCTTTTCTAATTTGAAAATTCTTTTTTTTTTCAATTTCTTTCCTTTGCAATTATTGATTATTTATGTAGGGAAGAAAATTCTGAGTCAGTTTAATTTTTCGACACGAAGATTTCAAAGTGTTTAAATAAACAATTACCAAGGTGCATTTTTTGTTTTTATTATATTTAAAACTCCCACCGACAGTGCTCCCATAGGCTAATGGCTAGAGTGTTAGGCTTCCAAGCGAGTGGCCCTGGGTTCGAGTCCAACCCTGAACGAAAATCTTCAATGTATACTTTTAGTTTCTAATTTGAAATTTCTTCTTCTTTTTTTTTAATTTTTCTCTTTTGCGAATATTGATTATTTATGTAGGGAGAAAAATTCTGAGTCAGTTTAATTATTCGACCTGTAAATTTCAAAGTGTTTGAATCAATAATTACCAAGGTGCATTTTTTGATTTTATTATATTTAAGACTTCCATCGACAGAGCTCCGATAGCCTAATGGCTAGACCGTTGGGTTCCTAGCGCGTGGTACTGGGTTCGAGTCCCGGCCGGAAAGGAAATCTTAAATGCAAATATTTTCTTCTAATTTTATAATTCTTTTTTTTATTTTTCCCTTTTGCGAAGTCAGTCAGTCAGTCTGACAGTCAATCAGTCAAGCACTCAGTCATTCAGTCTCAGTCAGTCAGTCCAGTCAGTCAGTCCAGTCAGTCAGTCACTCAGTCAGTCAGTTAGTCCTTCAGCCAGTCAGTCAAGCAGTCAGTCATTTAGTCTCAGTCAGTCAGTCATTTAGTCTCAGTCAGTCAGTCATTCAGTCAGTCAGTCAGTCAGGCAGTCAGTCAGTCAGTCAGTCGGTCAGTCCTGTGCAGTCAGTTAGTCACTAAAGCAGTCAGTCAGTCTCAGTCAGTCAGTCAGTCAGTCAGTCCAGTCCAGTCTCAGTCAGTCAGTCAGTCAGTCTCGGTCAGTCAGTCAGTCAGTCATTCAGTCAGTCAGTCAGTCAGTCAGGCAGTCAGTCAGTCGGTCAGCCTTATTCAGTCATTCTGTCAGTCAGTCAGTCAGTCAGCCTTATTCAGTCATTCTGTCAGTCATCCTTATTCAGTCAGTCAGAAAGTCAGCCTTATTCAGTCATTCTGTCAGTCATCCTTATTCAGTCAGTCTGTCAGTCAGTCAGTCGGTCAGTCCTGTCCAGTCAGTGTCTGTCAGTCATTTAGTCATTCAGTCAGTCAGTGAAATAGCCAGTCAGAGAGTCAAGCAGTCAGTCAGTCAGTCTCAGTCAGTCAGTTAGTCAGTCAGTCAGTCAGTCAGTCAGTCAGTCCAGTCTCAGTCAGTCAGGCAGTTAGTCAGTCAGTCTCGGTCAGTCAGTGAGTCAGTCAGTCAGTATCAGTCAGTCAGTGAGTCAGTCTGTCAGTCAGGCAGTATCAGTCAGGCAGTAAGACTCCGCTCGACAGAACTCCGATAGCCTAATGGCTAGACCGCTGGTCTTCCAAGCGAGTGGCCCTGGGTTCGAGTCCCAGCCTGAACGAAAATCTTCAATGTATACTTTTAGTTTCTAATTTGAAATTTCTTCTTCTTTTTTTTTAATTTTTCTCTTTTGCGAATATTGATTATTTATGTAGGGAGAAAAATTCTGAGTCAGTTTAATTATTCGACCTATAAATTTCAAAGTGTTTGAATCAATAATTACCAAGGTGCATTTTTTGTTTTTATTATATTTAAGACTTCCATCGACAGAGCTCCGATACCCTAATGGCTAGACCGTTGGGTTCCTAGCGCGTGGTACTGGGTTCGAGTCCCGGCCGGAAAGGAAATCTTAAATGCAAATATTTTTTTCTAATTTTATAATTCTTTTTTTTTTATTTTTCCCTTTTGCGAAGTCAGTCAGTCAGTCTGACAGTCAATCAGTCAAGCACTCAGTCATTCAGTCTCAGTCAGTCAGTCCAGTCAGTCATTTAGTCTCAGTCAGTCAGTCATTCAGTCAGTCAGTCAGTCAGGCAGTCAGTCAGTCAGTCAGTCGGTCAGTCCTGTGCAGTCAGTTAGTCACTAAAGCAGTCAGTCAGTCTCAGTCAGTCAGTCAGTCGGTCAGTCCTGTGCAGTCAGTTAGTCACTAAAGCAGTCAGTCAGTCTCAGTCAGTCAGTCAGTCAGTCAGTCCAGTCCAGTCTCAGTCAGTCAGTCAGTCAGTCTCGGTCAGTCAGTCAGTCAGTCATTCAGTCAGTCAGTCAGTCAGGCAGTCAGTCAGTCGGTCAGCCTTATTCAGTCAGTCTGTCAGTCAGTCAGTCAGTCAGCCTTATTCAGTCAGTCTGTCAGTCATCCTTATTCAGTCAGTCTGTCAGTCAGTCAGTCGGTCAGTCCTGTCCAGTCAGTTAGTCAGTCAAGCAGTCAGTCAGGTAGTCAAGCAGTCAGTCAGTCAGTGTCAGTCACTCATTTAGTCATTCAGTCAGTCAGTGAAATAGCCAGTCAGAGAGTCAAGCAGTCAGTCAGTCAGTCTCAGTCAGTCAGTTAGTCAGTCAGTCAGTCAGTCAGTCAGTCGGTCAGTACTGTGCAGTCAGTTAGTCACTAAAGCAGTCAGTCAGTCTGGCAGTCATCCTTATTCAGTCAGTCAGGCAGTAAGTCACTCAGCCTCATTCAGTCATTCTGTCAGTCAGTCAGTCAGTTAGTCATTCAGTCAGTCAGTCTCAGTCAGTCAGTCAGTCTGTCAGTCGGTCAGTCCAGACCAGTCAGTCAGTCAAGCAGTCAGTCATTCAGTCTCAGTCAGACGGTCAGTCAGTCCAATCAGTCAGTCACTCAGTCAGTTAGGCAGTCAGTCAGTCAGTCTCAGTCAGTCAGTTAGTCATTCAGCCAGTCAGTCAAGCAGTCAGTCATTTAGTCTCAGTCAGTCAGTCAGTCAGTCCAGTCCTGTCTCAGTCAGTCAGGCAGTCAGTCAGTCAGTCTCGGTCAGTCAGTCAGTCTCGGTCAATCAGTGAGTCAGTCAGTCAATCAGTATCAGTCAGTCAGTCAGTATCAGTTAGTCATTCAGTCTGTCTGTCAGTCAGGCAGTCTCAGTCAGGCAGTAAGGCTCCGACCGACAGAACTCCGATAGCCTAATGGCTAGACCGCTGGTCTTCCAAGCGAGTGGCCTGGGTTCGAGTCCCAGCCGGAACGAATATCTTCAATGTATATATTTCTTTTCTAATTTGAAAATTCTTTTTTTTTTCAATTTCTTTCCTTTGCAAATATGGATTATTTATGTACGGAAGAAAATTCTGAGTCAGTTTAATCATTCGACCTTTAGATTTCAAAGATTTTAGATCAATAATTACCAAGGTGCATTTTTTGTTTTTATTATATTTAAGACTTCCATCGACAGAGCTCCGATAGCCTAATGGCTAGACCGTTGGGTTCCAAGCGCGTGGTACTGGGTTCGAGTCCCGGCTGGAACGAAAATCTTCCATGTATATATTTCTCTTCTAATTTGAAGATTCTTTTTTTTTTCAATTTCTTTCTTTTGCAAATATGGATTATTTATGTACGGAAGAAAATTCTGAGTCAGTTTAATCATTCGACCTTTAGATTTCAAAGATTTTAGATCAATAATTACCAAGGTGCATTTTTTGTTTTTATTATATTTAAGACTTCCATCGACAGAGCTCCGTTAGCCTAATGGCTAGACCGTTGGGTTCCTAGCGCGTGGTACTGGGTTCGAGTCCCGGCCGGAAAGGAAATCTTAAATGCAAATATTTTTTTCTAATTTTATAATTCTTTTTTTTTTATTTTTCCCTTTTGCGAAGTCAGTCAGTCAGTCTGACAGTCAATCAGTCAAGCACTCAGTCATTCAGTCTCAGTCAGTCAGTCCAGTCAGTCAGTCACTCAGTCAGTCCTTCAGCCAGTCAGTCAAGCAGTCAGTCATTTAGTCTCAGTCAGTCAGTCATTCAGTCAGTCAGTCAGTCAGGCAGTCAGTCAGTCGGTCAGTCGGTCAGTCCTGTGCAGTCAGTTAGTCACTAAAGCAGTCAGTCAGTCTCAGTCAGTCAGTCAGTCAGTCCAGTCCAGTCTCAGTCAGTCAGTCAGTCAGTCTCGGTCAGTCAGTCAGTCAGTCATTCAGTCAGTCAGTCAGTCAGGCAGTCAGTCAGTCGGTCAGCCTTATTCAGTCAGTCTGTCAGTCAGTCAGTCAGTCAGCCTTATTCAGTCAGTCTGTCAGTCATCCTTATTCAGTCAGTCAGTCGGTCAGTCTTGTCCAGTCAGTTAGTCAGTCAAGCAGTCAGTCAGGTAGTCAAGCAGTCAGTCAGTCAGTGTCAGTCAGTCATTTAGTCATTCAGTCAGTCAGTGAAATAGCCAGTCAGAGAGTCAAGCAGTCAGTCAGTCAGTCTCAGTCAGTCAGTTAGTCAGTCAGTCAGTCAGTCAGTCAGTCAGTCCAGTCTCAGTCAGTCAGGCAGTTAGTCTGTCAGTCTCGGTCAGTCAGTGAGTCAGTCAGTCAGTATCAGTCAGTCAGTGAGTCAGTCTGTCAGTCAGGCAGTATCAGTCAGGCAGTAAGACTCCGCTCGACAGAACTCCGATAGCCTAATGGCTAGACCGCTGGTCTTCCAAGCGAGTGGCCTGGGTTCGAGTCCCAGCCGGAGCGAATATCTTCAATGTATATATTTCTTTTCTAATTTGAAAATTCTTTTTTTTTTCAATTTCTTTCCTTTGCAATTATTGATTATTTATGTAGGGAAGAAAATTCTGAGTCAGTTTAATTTTTCGACACGAAGATTTCAAAGTGTTTAAATAAACAATTACCAAGGTGCATTTTTTGTTTTTATTATATTTAAAACTCCCACCGACAGAGCTCCCATAGACTAATGGCTAGAGTGTTAGGCTTCCAAGCGAGTGGCCCTGGGTTCGAGTCTCAGCCTGAACGAAAATCTTCAATGTATACTTTCAGTTTCTAATTTGAAATTTCTTCTTTTTTTTTTAATTTTTCTCTTTTGCGAATATTGATTATTTATGTAGGCAGAAAAATTCTGAGTCAGTTTAATTATTCGACCTGTAAATTTCAAAGTGTTTGAATCAATAATTACCAAGGTGCATTTTTTGTTTTTATTATATTTAAGACTTCCATCGACAGAGCTCCGATACCCTAATGGCTAGACCGTTGGGTTCCTAGCGCGTGGTACTGGGTTCGAGTCCCGGCCGGAAAGGAAATCTTAAATGCAAATATTTTTTTCTAATTTTATAATTCTTTTTTTTTTATTTTTCCCTTTTGCGAAGTCAGTCAGTCAGTCTGACAGTCAATCAGTCAAGCACTCAGTCATTCAGTCTCAGTCAGTCAGTCCAGTCAGTCAGTCACTCAGTCAGTCAGTTAGTCCTTCAGCCAGTCAGTCAAGCAGTCAGTCATTTAGTCTCAGTCAGTCAGTCATTCAGTCAGTCAGTCAGTCAGGCAGTCAGTCAGTCAGTCAGTCGGTCAGTCCTGTGCAGTCAGTTAGTCACTAAAGCAGTCAGTCAGTCTCAGTCAGTCAGTCAGTCAGTCAGTCCAGTCCAGTCTCAGTCAGTCAGTCAGTCAGTCTCGGTCAGTCAGTCAGTCAGTCATTCAGTCAGTCAGTCAGTCAGGCAGTCAGTCAGTCGGTCAGCCTTATTCAGTCAGTCTGTCAGTCAGTCAGTCAGTCAGCCTTATTCAGTCAGTCTGTCAGTCATCCTTATTCAGTCAGTCTGTCAGTCAGTCAGTCGGTCAGTCCTGTCCAGTCAGTTAGTCAGTCAAGCAGTCAGTCAGGTAGTCAAGCAGTCAGTCAGTCAGTCCAGTCAGTCAGTCACTCAGTCAGTCAGTTAGTCCTTCAGCCAGTCAGTCAAGCAGTCAGTCATTTAGTCTCAGTCAGTCAGTCATTCAGTCAGTCAGTCAGTCAGGCAGTCAGTCAGTCAGTCAGTCGGTCAGTCCTGTGCATTCAGTTAGTCACTAAAGCAGTCATTTAGTCAGTCAGTCAGTCAGTCCAGTCCAGTCTCAGTCAGTCAGTCAGTCAGTCTCGGTCAGTCAGTCAATCAGTCATTCAGTCAGTCAGTCAGTCAGGCAGTCAGTCAGTCGGTCAGCCTTATTCAGTCAGTCTGTCAGTCAGTCACTCAGTCAGCCTTATTCAGTCAGTCTGTCAGTCATCCTTATTCAGTCAGTCTGTCAGTCAGTCAGTCGGTCAGTCCTGTCCAGTCAGTTAGTCAGTCAAGCAGTCAGTCAGGTAGTCAAGCAGTCAGTCAGTCAGTGTCAGTCAGTCATTTAGTCATTCAGTCAGTCAGTGAAATAGCCAGTCAGAGAGTCAAGCAGTCAGTCAGTCTCAGTCAGTCAGTTAGTCAGTCAGTCAGTCAGTCAGTCAGTCAGTCCAGTCTCAGTCAGTCAGGCAGTTAGTCAGTCAGTCTCGGTCAGTCAGTGAGTCAGTCAGTCAGTATCAGTCAGTCAGTGAGTCAGTCTGTCAGTCAGGCAGTATCAGTCAGGCAGTAAGACTCCGCTCGACAGAACTCCGATAGCCTAATGGCTAGACCGCTGGTCTTCCAAGCGAGTGGCCTGGGTTCGAGTCCCAGCCGGAGCGAATATCTTCAATGTATATATTTCTTTTCTAATTTGAAAATTCTTTTTTTTTTCAATTTCTTTCCTTTGCAATTATTGATTATTTATGTAGGGAAGAAAATTCTGAGTCAGTTTAATTTTTCGACACGAAGATTTCAAAGTGTTTAAATAAACAATTACCAAGGTGCATTTTTTGTTTTTATTATATTTAAAACTCCCACCGGCAGTGCTCCCATAGACTAATGGCTAGAGTGTTAGGCTTCCAAGCGAGTGGCCCTGGGTTCGAGTCCCAGCCTGAACGAAAATCTTCAATGTATACTTTTAGTTTCTAATTTGAAATTTCTTCTTCTTTTTTTTTAATTTTTCTCTTTTGCGAATATTGATTATTTATGTAGGGAGAAAAATTCTGAGTCAGTTTAATTATTCGACCTGTAAATTTCAAAGTGTTTGAATCAATAATTACCAAGGTGCATTTTTTGATTTTATTATATTTAAGACTTCCATCGACAGAGCTCCGATAGCCTAATGGCTAGACCGTTGGGTTCCTAGCGCGTGGTACTGGGTTCGAGTCCCGGCCGGAAAGGAAATCTTAAATGCAAATATTTTCTTCTAATTTTATAATTCTTTTTTTTTTATTTTTCCCTTTTGCGAAGTCAGTCAGTCAGTCTGACAGTCAATCAGTCAAGCACTCAGTCATTCAGTCTCAGTCAGTCAGTCCAGTCAGTCAGTCACTCAGTCAGTCAGTTAGTCCTTCAGCCAGTCAGTCAAGCAGTCAGTCATTTAGTCTCAGTCAGTCAGTCATTCAGTCAGTCAGTCAGTCAGGCAGTCAGTCAGTCAGTCAGTCGGTCAGTCCTGTGCAGTCAGTTAGTCACTAAAGCAGTCAGTCAGTCTCAGTCAGTCAGTCAGTCAGTCAGTCCAGTCCAGTCTCAGTCAGTCAGTCAGTCAGTCTCGGTCAGTCAGTCAGTCAGTCATTCAGTCAGTCAGTCAGTCAGGCAGTCAGTCAGTCAGTCAGCCTTATTCAGTCAGTCTGTCAGTCAGTCAGTCAGTCAGCCTTATTCAGTCAGTCTGTCAGTCATCCTTATTCAGTCAGTCAGTCAGTCGGTCAGTCCTGTCCAGTCAGTTAGTCAGTCAAGCAGTCAGTCAGGTAGTCAAGCAGTCAGTCAGTCAGTCCAGTCAGTCAGTCACTCAGTCAGTCAGTTAGTCCTTCAGCCAGTCAGTCAAGCAGTCAGTCATTTAGTCTCAGTCAGTCAGTCATTCAGTCAGTCAGTCAGGCAGTCAGTCAGTCAGTCAGTCGGTCAGTCCTGTGCATTCAGTTAGTCACTAAAGCAGTCATTTAGTCAGTCAGTCAGTCAGTCCAGTCCAGTCTCAGTCAGTCAGTCAGTCAGTCTCGGTCAGTCAGTCAATCAGTCATTCAGTCAGTCAGTCAGTCAGGCAGTCAGTCAGTCGGTCAGCCTTATTCAGTCAGTCTGTCAGTCAGTCAGTCAGTCAGCCTTATTCAGTCAGTCTGTCAGTCAGTCAGTCGGTCAGTCCTGTCCAGTCAGTTAGTCAGTCAAGCAGTCAGTCAGGTAGTCAAGCAGTCAGTCAGTCAGTGTCAGTCAGTCATTTAGTCATTCAGTCAGTCAGTGAAATAGTCAGTCAGAGAGTCAAGCAGTCAGTCAGTCTCAGTCAGTCAGTCAGTCAGTCAGTCAGTCAGTCAGTCAGTCAGTCCAGTCTCAGTCAGTCAGGCAGTTAGTCAGTCAGTCTCGGTCAGTCAGTGAGTCAGTCAGTCAGTATCAGTCAGTCAGTGAGTCAGTCTGTCAGTCAGGCAGTATGAGTCAGGCAGTAAGACTCCGCTCGACAGAACTCCGATAGCCTAATGGCTAGACCGCTGGTCTTCCAAGCGAGTGGCCTGGGTTCGAGTCCCAGCCGGAGCGAATATCTTCAATGTATATATTTCTTTTCTAATTTGAAAATTCTTTTTTTTTTCAATTTCTTTCCTTTGCAATTATTGATTATTTATGTAGGGAAGAAAATTCTGAGTCAGTTTAATTTTTCGACACGAAGATTTCAAAGTGTTTAAATAAACAATTACCAAGGTGCATTTTTTGTTTTTATTATATTTAAAACTCCCACCGGCAGTGCTCCCATAGACTAATGGCTAGAGTGTTAGGCTTCCAAGCGAGTGGCCCTGGGTTCGAGTCCCAGCCTGAACGAAAATCTTCAATGTATACTTTTAGTTTCTAATTTGAAATTTCTTCTTCTTTTTTTTTAATTTTTCTCTTTTGCGAATATTGATTATTTATGTAGGGAGAAAAATTCTGAGTCAGTTTAATTATTCGACCTGTAAATTTCAAAGTGTTTGAATCAATAATTACCAAGGTGCATTTTTTGATTTTATTATATTTAAGACTTCCATCGACAGAGCTCCGATAGCCTAATGGCTAGACCGTTGGGTTCCTAGCGCGTGGTACTGGGTTCGAGTCCCGGCCGGAGAGGAAATCTTAAATGCAAATATTTTCTTCTAATTTTATAATTCTTTTTTTTTTTATTTTTCCCTTTTGCGAAGTCAGTCAGTCAGTCTGACAGTCAATCAGTCAAGCACTCAGTCATTCAGTCTCAGTCAGTCAGTCCAGTCAGTCAGTCACTCAGTCAGTCAGTTAGTCCTTCAGCCAGTCAGTCAAGCAGTCTGTCATTTAGTCTCAGTCAGTCAGTCATTTAGTCTCAGTCAGTCAGTCATTCAGTCAGTCAGTCAGTCAGGCAGTCCTGTGCAGTCAGTTAGTCACTAAAGCAGTCAGTCAGTCTCAGTCAGTCAGTCAGTCAGTCAGTCCAGTCCAGTCTCAGTCAGTCAGTCAGTCAGTCTCGGTCAGTCAGTCAGTCAGTCATTCAGTCAGTCAGTCAGTCAGTCAGTCAGGCAGTCAGTCAGTCGGTCAGCCTTATTCAGTCATTCTGTCAGTCAGTCAGTCAGTCAGCCTTATTCAGTCATTCTGTCAGTCATCCTTATTCAGTCAGTCTGTCAGTCAGTCAGTCGGTCAGTCCTGTCCAGTCAGTTAGTCAGTCTAGCAGTCAGTCAGGTAGTCAAGCAGTCAGTCAGTCAGTGTCAGTCAGTCATTTAGTCATTCAGTCAGTCAGTGAAATAGCCAGTCAGAGAGTCAAGCAGTCAGTCAGTCAGTCTCAGTCAGTCAGTTAGTCAGTCAGTCAGTCAGTCAGTCCAGTCTCAGTCAGTCAGGCAGTTAGTCAGGCAGTCTCGGTCAGTCAGTGAGTCAGTCAGTCAGTATCAGTCAGTCAGTGAGTCAGTCTGTCAGTCAGGCAGTATCAGTCAGGCAGTAAGACTCCGCTCGACAGAACTCCGATAGCCTAATGGCTAGACCGCTGGTCTTCCAAGCGAGTGGCCTGGGTTCGAGTCCCAGCCGGAGCGAATATCTTCAATGTATATATTTCTTTTCTAATTTGAAAATTCTTTTTTTTTTCAATTTCTTTCCTTTGCAATTATTGATTATTTATGTAGGGAAGAAAATTCTGAGTCAGTTTAATTTTTCGACACGAAGATTTCAAAGTGTTTAAATAAACAATTACCAAGGTGCATTTTTTGTTTTTATTATATTTAAAACTCCCACCGACAGAGCTCCCATAGACTAATGGCTAGAGTGTTAGGCTTCCAAGCGAGTGGCCCTGGGTTCGAGTCCCAGCCTGAACGAAAATCTTCAATGTATACTTTTAGTTTCTAATTTGAAATTTCTTCTTCTTTTTTTTTTTAATTTTTCTCTTTTGCGAATATTGATTACAGTCAATCAGTCAAGCACTCAGTCATTCAGTCTCAGTCAGTCAGTCCAGTCAGTCAGTCAGTCACTCAGTCAGTCAGTTAATCCTTCAGCCAGTCAGTCAAGCAGTCAGTCATTTAGTCTCAGTCAGTCAGTCATTCAGTCAGTCCGTCAGTCAGGCAGTCAGTCAGTCAGTCAGTCGGTCAGTCCTGTGCAGTCAGTTAGTCACTAAAGCAGTCAGTCAGTCTCAGTCAGTCAGTCAGTCAGTCAGTCAGTCCAGTCCAGTCTCAGTCAGTCAGTCAGTCAGTCTCGGTCAGTCAGTCAGTCAGTCATTCAGTCAGTCAGTCAGTCAGGCAGTCAGTCAGTCGGTCAGCCTTATTCAGTCAGTCTGTCAGTCAGTCAGTCAGTCAGCCGTATTCAGTCAGTCTGTCAGTCATCCTTATTCAGTCAGTCTGTCAGTCATCCTTATTCAGTCAGTCTGTCAGTCTGTCAGTCGGTCAGTCCTGTCCAGTCAGTTAGTCAGTCAAGCAGTCAGTCAGGTAGTCAAGCAGTCAGTCAGTCAGTCAGTGTCTGTCAGTCATTTAGTCATTCAGTCAGTCAGTGAAATAGCCAGTCAGAGAGTCAAGCAGTCAGTCAGTCAGTCTCAGTCAGTCAGTTAGTCAGTCAGTCAGTCAGTCAGTCAGTCAGTTCAGTCTCAGTCAGTCAGGCAGTTAGTCAGTCAGTCTCGGTCAGTCAGTGAGTCAGTCAGTCAGTATCAGTCAGTCAGTGAGTCAGTCTGTCAGTCAGGCAGTATCAGTCAGGCAGTAAGACTCCGCTCGACAGAACTCCGATAGCCTAATGGCTAGACCGCTGGTCTTCCAAGCGAGTGGCCTGGGTTCGAGTCCCAGCCGGAGCGAATATCTTCAATGTATATATTTCTTTTCTAATTTGAAAATTCTTTTTTTTTTCAATTTCTTTCCTTTGCAATTATTGATTATTTATGTAGGGAAGAACATTCTGAGTCAGTTTAATTTTTCGACACGAAGATTTCAAAGTGTTTAAATAAACAATTACCAAGGTGCATTTTTTGTTTTTATTATATTTAAAACTCCCACCGACAGAGCTCCCATAGACTAATGGCTAGAGTGTTAGGCTTCCAAGCGAGTGGCCCTGGGTTCGAGTCCCAGCCTGAACGAAAATCTTCAATGTATACTTTTAGTTTCTAATTTGAAATTTCTTCTTCTTTTTTTTTAATTTTTCTCTTTTGCGAATATTGATTATTTATGTAGGGAGAAAAATTCTGTGTCAGTTTAATTATTCGACCTGTAAATTTCAAAGTGTTTGAATCAATAATTACCAAGGTGCATTTTTTGTTTTTATTATATTTAAGACTTCCATCGACAGAGCTCCGATAGCCTAATGGCTAGACCGTTGGGTTCCTAGCGCGTGGTACTGGGTTCGAGTCCCGGCCGGAAAGGAAATCTTAAGTGCAAATATTATTTTCTAATTTTATAATTCTTTTTTTTTATTTTTCCCTTTTGCGAAGTCAGTCAGTCAGTCTGACAGTCAATCAGTCAAGCACTCAGTCATTCAGTCTCATTCAGTCAGTCCAGTCAGTCAGTCACTCAGTCAGTCAGTTAGTCCTTCAGCCAGTCAGTCAAGCAGTCAGTCAGTCAGTCAGTCAGGCAGTCAGTCAGTCGGTCAGTCCTGTGCAGTCAGTTAGTCACTAAAGCAGTCAGTCAGTCTCAGTCAGTCAGTCAGTCAGTCAGTCTAGTCCAGTCTCAGTCAGTCAGTCAGTCAGTCTCGGTCAGTCAGTCAGTCAGTCATTCAGTCAGTCAGTCAGTCAGGCAGTCAGTCAGTCGGTCAGCCTTATTCAGTCAGTCTGTCAGTCAGTCAGTCAGTCAGCCTTATTCAGTCAGTCTGTCAGTCATCCTTATTCAGTCAGTCTGTCCGTCAGTCAGTCGGTCAGTCCTGTCCAGTCAGTTAGTCAGTCAAGCAGTCAGTCAGGTAGTCAAGCAGTCAGTCAGTCAGTGTCAGTCAGTCATTTAGTCATTCAGTCAGTCAGTGAAATAGCCAGTCAGAGAGTCAAGCAGTCAGTCAGTCAGTCTCAGTCAGTCAGTTAGTCAGTCAGTCAGTCAGTCAGTCAGTCAGTCCAGTCTCAGTCAGTCAGGCAGTTAGTCAGTCAGTCTGGGTCAGTCAGTGAGTCAGTCAGTCAGTATCAGTCAGTCAGTGAGTCAGTCTGTCAGTCAGGCAGTATCAGTCAGGCAGTAAGACTCCGCTCGACAGAACTCCGATAGCCTAATGGCTAGACCGCTGGTCTTCCAAGCGAGTGGCCTGGGTTCGAGTCCCAGCCGGAGCGAATATCTTCAATGTATATATTTCTTTTCTAATTTGAAAATTCTTTTCTTTTTCAATTTCTTTCCTTTGCAATTATTGATTATTTATGTAGGGAAGAAAATTCTGAGTCAGTTTAATTTTTCGACACGAAGATTTCAAAGTGTTTAAATAAACAATTACCAAGGTGCATTTTTTGTTTTTATTATATTTAAAACTCCCACCGACAGAGCTCCCATAGACTAATGGCTAGAGTGTTAGGCTTAAAAGCGAGTGGCCCTGGGTTCGAGTCCCAGCCTGAACGAAAATCTTCAATGTATACTTTTAGTTTCTAATTTGAAATTTCTTCTTCTTTTTTTTTTAATTTTTCTCTTTAACAAATATTGATTATTTATGTAGGGAGAAAAATTCTGAGTCAGTTTAATTATTCGACCTGTAAATTTCAAAGTGTTTGAATCAATAATTACCAAGGTGCATTTTTTGTTTTTATTATATTTAAGACTTCCATCGACAGAGCTCCGATAGCCTAATGGCTAGACCGTTGGGTTCCAAGCGCGTGGTACTGGGTTCGAGTCCCGGCCGGAACGAAAATCTTCCATGTATATATTTCTCTTCTAATTTGAAGATTCTTTTTTTTTTCAATTTCTTTCTTTTGCAAATATGGATTATTTATGTACGGAAGAAAATTCTGAGTCAGTTTAATCATTCGACCTTTAGATTTCAAAGATTTTAGATCAATAATTACTAAGGTGCATTTTTTGTTTTTATTATAATTAAGACACCGATCAACAGAGATCCGATAGTATATTGGCGAGAGCGTTGGGCTTCCATGAGTGTCGCCCTGGGTTCAAATCCCAGCCGGAAAGGAAATCTTAAATGCAAATATTTTTTTCTAATTTTATAATTCTTTTTTTTTATTTTTCCCTTTTGCGAAGTCAGTCAGTCAGTCTGACAGTCAATCAGTCAAGCACTCAGTCATTCAGTCTCAGTCAGTCAGTCCAGTCAGTCAGTCACTCAGTCAGTCAGTTAGTCCTTCAGCCAGTCAGTCAAGCAGTCAGTCATTTAGTCTCAGTCAGTCAGTCATTCAGTCAGTCAGGCAGTCAGTCAGTCGGTCAGCCTTATTCAGTCAGTCTGTCAGTCAGTCAGTCAGTCAGCCTTATTCAGTCAGTCTGTCAGTCATCCTTATTCAGTCAGTCTGTCAGTCAGTCAGTCGGTCAGTCCTGTCCAGTCAGTTAGTCAGTCAAGCAGTCAGTCAGGTAGTCAAGCAGTCAGTCAGTCATTTAGTCATTCAGTCAGTCAGTGAAATAGCCAGTCTGAGAGTCAAGCAGTCAGTCAGTCAGTCTCAGTCAGTCAGTTAGTCAGTCAGTCAGTCAGTCAGTCAGTCAGTCAGTCCAGTCTCAGTCAGTCAGGCAGTTAGTCAGTCAGTCTCGGTCAGTCAGTGAGTCAGTCAGTCAGTATCAGTCAGTCAGTGAGTCAGTCTGTCAGTCAGGCAGTATCAGTCAGGCAGTAAGACTCCGCTCGACAGAACTCCGATAGCCTAATGGCTAGACCGCTGGTCTTCCAAGCGAGTGGCCTGGGTTCGAGTCCCAGCCGGAGCGAATATCTTCAATGTATATATTTATTTTCTAATTTGAAAATTCTTTTTTTTTCAATTTCTTTCCTTTGCAATTATTGAATATTTATGTAGGGAAGAAAATTCTGAGTCAGTTTAATTTTTCGACACGAAGATTTCAAAGTGTTTAAATAAACAATTACCAAGGTGCATTTTTTGTTTTTATTATATTTAAAACTCCCACCGATAGAGCTCCCATAGACTAATGGCTAGAGTGTTAGGCTTCCAAGCGAGTGGCCCTGGGTTCGAGTCCCAGCCTGAACGAAAATCTTCAATGTATACTTTTAGTTTCTAATTTGAAATTTCTTCTTCTTTTTTTTTCAATTTTTCTCTTTTGCGAATATTGATTATTTATGTAGGGAGAAAAATTCTGAGTCAGTTTAATTATTCGACCTGTAAATTTCAAAGTGTTTGAATCAATAATTACCAAGGAGCATTTTTTGTTTTTATTATATTTAAGACTTCCATCGACAGAGCTCCGATAGCCTAATGGCTAGTCCGTTGGGTTCCTAGCGCGTGGTACTGGGTTCGAGTCCCGGCCGGAAAGGAAATCTTAAATGCAAATATTTTTTTCTAATTTTATAATTCTTTTTTTTATTTTTCCCTTTTGCGAAGTCAGTCAGTCAGTCTGACAGTCAATCAGTCAAGCACTCAGTCATTCAGTCTCAGTCAGTCAGTCCAGTCAGTCAGTCACTCAGTCAGTCAGTTAATCCTTCAGCCAGTCAGTCAAGCAGTCAGTCATTTAGTCTCAGTCAGTCAGTCATTCAGTCAGTCCGTCAGTCAGGCAGTCAGTCAGTCAGTCAGTCGGTCAGTCCTGTGCAGTCAGTTAGTCACTAAAGCAGTCAGTCAGTCTCAGTCAGTCAGTCAGTCAGTCAGTCAGTCAGTCCAGTCCAGTCTCAGTCAGTCAGTCAGTCAGTCAGTCAGTCATTCAGTCAGTCAGTCAGTCAGTCAGTCAGTCAGTCAGTCAGTCAGTCAGTCATTCAGTCAGTCAGTCAGTCAGGCAGTCAGTCAGTCGGTCAGCCTTATTCAGTCAGTCTGTCAGTCAGTCAGTCAGTCAGCCTTATTCAGTCAGTCTGTCAGTCATCCTTATTCAGTCAGTCTGTCAGTCAGTCCGTCGGTCAGTCCTGTCCAGTCAGTTAGTCAGTCAAGCAGTCAGTCAGGTAGTCAAGCAGTCAGTCAGTCAGTGTCAGTCAGTCATTTAGTCATTCAGTCAGTCAGTGAAATAGCCAGTCAGAGAGTCAAGCAGTCAGTCAGTCAGTCTCAGTCAGTCAGTTAGTCAGTCAGTCAGTCAGTCAGTCAGTCAGTCAGTCCAGTCTCAGTCAGTCAGGCAGTTAGTCAGTCAGTCTCGGTCAGTCAGTGAGTCAGTCAGTCAGTATCAGTCAGTCAGTGAGTCAGTCTGTCAGTCAGGCAGTATCAGTCAGGCAGTAAGACTCCGCTCGACAGAACTCCGATAGCCTAATGGCTAGACCGCTGGTCTTCCAAGCGAGTGGCCTGGGTTCGAGTCCCAGCCGGAGCGAATATCTTCAATGTATATATTTCTTTTCTAATTTGAAAATTCTTTTTTTTTCAATTTCTTTCCTTTGCAATTATTGATTATTTATGTAGGGAAGAAAATTCTGAGTCAGTTTAATTTTTCGACACGAAGATTTCAAAGTGTTTAAATAAACAATTACCAAGGTGCATTTTTTGTTTTTATTATATTTAAAACTCCCACCGACAGAGCTCCCATAGACTAATGGCTAGAGTGTTAGGTTTCCAAGCGAGTGGCCCTGGGTTCGAGTCCCAGCCTGAACGAAAATCTTCAATGTATACTTTTAGTTTCTAATTTGAAATTTCTTCTTTTTTTTTAATTTTTCTCTTTTGCGAATATTGATTATTTATGTAGGGAGAAAAATTCTGAGTCAGTTTAATTATTCGACCTGTAAATTTCAAAGTGTTTGAATCAATAATTACCAAGGTGCATTTTTTGTTTTTATTATATTTAAGACTTCCATCGACAGAGCTCCGATAGCCTAATGGCTAGACCGTTGGGTTCCTAGCGCGTGGTACTGGGTTCGAAACCCGGCCGGAAAGGAAATCTTAAATGCAAATATTTTTTTCTAATTTTATAATTCTTTTATTTTTATTTTTCCCTTTTGCGAAGTCAGTCAGTCAGTCTGACAGTCAATCAGTCAAGCACTCAGTCATTCAGTCTCAGTCAGTCAGTCCAGTCAGTCAGTCACTCAGTCAGTCAGTTAGTCCTTCAGCCAGTCAGTCAAGCAGTCAGTCATTTAGTCTCAGTCAGTCAGTCATTCAGTCAGTCAGTCAGTCAGGCAGTCAGTCAGTCAGTCAGTCGGTCAGTCCTGTGCAGTCAGTTAGTCACTAAAGCAGTCAGTCAGTCTCAGTCAGTCAGTCAGTCAGTCAGTCCAGTCCAGTCTCAGTCAGTCAGTCAGTCAGTCTCGGTCAGTCAGTCAGTCAGTCAGTCAGGCAGTCAGTCAGTCGGTCAGCCTTATTCAGTCAATCTGTCAGTCAGTCTGTCAGTCATCCTTATTCAGTCAGTCCTGTCCAGTCAGTTAGTCAGTCAAGCAGTCAGTCAGGTAGTCAAGCAGTCAGTCAGTCAGTGTCAGTCAGTCATTTAGTCATTCAGTCAGTCAGTGAAATAGCCAGTCAGAGAGTCAAGCAGTCAGTCAGTCAGTCTCAGTCAGTCAGTTAGTCAGTCAGTCAGTCAGTCCAGTCTCAGTCAGTCAGGCAGTTAGTCAGTCAGTCTCGGTCAGTCAGTGAGTCAGTCAGTCAGTATCAGTCAGTCAGTGAGTCAGTCTGTCAGTCAGGCAGTATCAGTCAGGCAGTAAGACTCCGCTCGACAGAACTCCGAGAGCCTAATGGCTAGACCGCTGGTCTTCCAAGCGAATGGCCTGGGTTCGAGTCCGAGCCGGAGCGAATATCTTCAATGTATACATTTCTTTTCTAATTTGAAATTTCTTCTTCTTTTTTTTTAAATTTTTCTCTTTTGCGAATATTGATTATTTATGTAGGGAGAAAAATTCTGAGTCAGTTTAATTATTCGACCTGTAAATTTCAAAGTGTTTGAATCAATAATTACCAAGGTGCATTTTTTGTTTTTATTATATTTAAGACTTCCATCGACAGAGCTCCGATAGCCTAATGGCTAGACCGTTGGGTTCCTAGCGCGTGGTACTGGGTTCGAGTCCCGGCCGGAAAGGAAATCTTAAATGCAAATATTTTTTTCTAATTTTATAATTCTTTTTTTTTTTATTTTTCCCTTTTGCGAAGTCAGTCAGTCAGTCTGACAGTCAATCAGTCAAGCACTCAGTCATTCAGTCTCAGTCAGTCAGTCCAGTCAGTCAGTCACTCAGTCAGTCAGTTAGTCCTTCAGCCAGTCAGTCAAGCAGTCAGTCATTTAGTCTCAGTCAGTCAGTCAGTCAGTCGGTCAGTCCTGTGCAGTCAGTTAGTCACTAAAGCAGTCAGTCAGTCTCAGTCAGTCAGTCAGTCCAGTCCAGTCTCAGTCAGTCAGTCAGTCAGTCTCGGTCAGTCAGTCAGTCAGTCATTCAGTCAGTCAGTCAGTCAGGCAGTCAGTCAGTCGGTCAGCCTTATTCAGTCAGTCTGTCAGTCAGTCAGTCAGTCATCCTTATTCAGTCAGTCTGTCAGTCAGTCCGTCGGTCAGTCCTGTCCAGTCAGTTAGTCAGTCAAGCAGTCAGTCAGGTAGTCAAGCAGTCAGTCAGTCAGTGTCAGTCAGTCATTTAGTCATTCAGTCAGTCAGTGAAATAGCCAGTCAGAGAGTCAAGCAGTCAGTCAGTCAGTCTCAGTCAGTCAGTTAGTCAGTCAGTCAGTCAGTCAGTCAGTCAGTCAGTCCAGTCTCAGTCAGTCAGGCAGTTAGTCAGTCAGTCTCGGTCAGTCAGTGAGTCAGTCAGTCAGTATCAGTCAGTCAGTGAGTCAGTCTGTCAGTCAGGCAGTATCAGTCAGGCAGTAAGACTCCGCTCGACAGAACTCCGATAGCCTAATGGCTAGACCGCTGGTCTTCCAAGCGAGTGGCCTGGGTTCGAGTCCCAGCCGGAGCGAATATCTTCAATGTATATATTTCTTTTCTAATTTGAAAATTCTTTTTTTTTCAATTTCTTTCCTTTGCAATTATTGATTATTTATGTAGGGAAGAAAATTCTGAGTCAGTTTAATTTTTCGACACGAAGATTTCAAAGTGTTTAAATAAACAATTACCAAGGTGCATTTTTTGTTTTTATTATATTTAAAACTCCCACCGACAGAGCTCCCATAGACTAATGGCTAGAGTGTTAGGTTTCCAAGCGAGTGGCCCTGGGTTCGAGTCCCAGCCTGAACGAAAATCTTCAATGTATACTTTTAGTTTCTAATTTGAAATTTCTTCTTTTTTTTTAATTTTTCTCTTTTGCGAATATTGATTATTTATGTAGGGAGAAAAATTCTGAGTCAGTTTAATTATTCGACCTGTAAATTTCAAAGTGTTTGAATCAATAATTACCAAGGTGCATTTTTTGTTTTTATTATATTTAAGACTTCCATCGACAGAGCTCCGATAGCCTAATGGCTAGACCGTTGGGTTCCTAGCGCGTGGTACTGGGTTCGAAACCCGGCCGGAAAGGAAATCTTAAATGCAAATATTTTTTTCTAATTTTATAATTCTTTTATTTTTATTTTTCCCTTTTGCGAAGTCAGTCAGTCAGTCTGACAGTCAATCAGTCAAGCACTCAGTCATTCAGTCTCAGTCAGTCAGTCCAGTCAGTCAGTCACTCAGTCAGTCAGTTAGTCCTTCAGCCAGTCAGTCAAGCAGTCAGTCATTTAGTCTCAGTCAGTCAGTCATTCAGTCAGTCAGTCAGTCAGGCAGTCAGTCAGTCAGTCAGTCGGTCAGTCCTGTGCAGTCAGTTAGTCACTAAAGCAGTCAGTCAGTCTCAGTCAGTCAGTCAGTCAGTCAGTCCAGTCCAGTCTCAGTCAGTCAGTCAGTCAGTCTCGGTCAGTCAGTCAGTCAGTCAGTCAGGCAGTCAGTCAGTCGGTCAGCCTTATTCAGTCAATCTGTCAGTCAGTCTGTCAGTCATCCTTATTCAGTCAGTCCTGTCCAGTCAGTTAGTCAGTCAAGCAGTCAGTCAGGTAGTCAAGCAGTCAGTCAGTCAGTGTCAGTCAGTCATTTAGTCATTCAGTCAGTCAGTGAAATAGCCAGTCAGAGAGTCAAGCAGTCAGTCAGTCAGTCTCAGTCAGTCAGTTAGTCAGTCAGTCAGTCAGTCCAGTCTCAGTCAGTCAGGCAGTTAGTCAGTCAGTCTCGGTCAGTCAGTGAGTCAGTCAGTCAGTATCAGTCAGTCAGTGAGTCAGTCTGTCAGTCAGGCAGTATCAGTCAGGCAGTAAGACTCCGCTCGACAGAACTCCGAGAGCCTAATGGCTAGACCGCTGGTCTTCCAAGCGAATGGCCTGGGTTCGAGTCCGAGCCGGAGCGAATATCTTCAATGTATACATTTCTTTTCTAATTTGAAATTTCTTCTTCTTTTTTTTTAAATTTTTCTCTTTTGCGAATATTGATTATTTATGTAGGGAGAAAAATTCTGAGTCAGTTTAATTATTCGACCTGTAAATTTCAAAGTGTTTGAATCAATAATTACCAAGGTGCATTTTTTGTTTTTATTATATTTAAGACTTCCATCGACAGAGCTCCGATAGCCTAATGGCTAGACCGTTGGGTTCCTAGCGCGTGGTACTGGGTTCGAGTCCCGGCCGGAAAGGAAATCTTAAATGCAAATATTTTTTTCTAATTTTATAATTCTTTTTTTTTTTATTTTTCCCTTTTGCGAAGTCAGTCAGTCAGTCTGACAGTCAATCAGTCAAGCACTCAGTCATTCAGTCTCAGTCAGTCAGTCCAGTCAGTCAGTCACTCAGTCAGTCAGTTAGTCCTTCAGCCAGTCAGTCAAGCAGTCAGTCATTTAGTCTCAGTCAGTCAGTCAGTCAGTCGGTCAGTCCTGTGCAGTCAGTTAGTCACTAAAGCAGTCAGTCAGTCTCAGTCAGTCAGTCAGTCCAGTCCAGTCTCAGTCAGTCAGTCAGTCAGTCTCGGTCAGTCAGTCAGTCAGTCATTCAGTCAGTCAGTCAGTCAGGCAGTCAGTCAGTCGGTCAGCCTTATTCAGTCAGTCTGTCAGTCAGTCAGTCAGTCAGCCTTATTCAGTCAGTCTGTCAGTCAGTCAGTCGGTCAGTCCTGTCCAGTCAGTTAGTCAGTCAAGCAGTCAGTCAGGTAGTCAAGCAGTCAGTCAGTCAGTGTCAGTCAGTCATTTAGTCATTCAGTCAGTCAGTGAAATAGCCAGTCAGAGAGTCAAGCAGTCAGTCAGTCAGTCTCAGTCAGTCAGTTAGTCAGTCAGTCAGTTAGTCAGTCAGTCAGTCAGTCAGTCAGTCAGTCAGTCAGTCCAGTCTCAGTCAGTCAGTGAGTCAGTCAGTGAGTATCAGTCAGTGAGTCAGTCTGTCAGTCAGGCAGTATCAGTCAGGCAGTAAGACTCCGCTCGACAGAACTCCGATAGCCTAATGGCTAGACCGCTGGTCTTCCAAGCGAGTGGCCTGGGTTCGAGTCCCAGCCGGAGCGAATATCTTCAATGTATATATTTCTTTTCTAATTTGAAAATTCTTTTTTTTTTCAATTTCTTTCCTTTGCAATTATTGATTATTTATGTAGGGAAGAAAATTCTGAGTCAGTTTAATTTTTCGACACGAAGATTTCAAAGTGTTTAAATAAACAATTACCAAGGTGCATTTTTTGTTTTTATTATATTTAAAACTCCCACCGACAGAGCTCCCACAGACTAATGGCTAGAGTGTTAGGCTTCCAAGCGAGTGGCCCTGGGTTCGAGTCCCAGCCTGAACGAAAATCTTCAATGTATACTTTTAGTTTCTAATTTGAAATTTCTTCTTCTTTTTTTTAATTTTTCTCTTTTGCGAATATTGATTATTTATGTAGGGAGAAAAATTCTGAGTCAGTTTAATTATTCGACCTGTAAATTTCAAAGTGTTTGAATCAATAATTACCAAGGTGCATTTTTTGTTTTTATTATATTTAAGACTTCCATCGACAGAGCTCCGATAGCCTAATGGCTAGACCGTTGGGTTCCTAGCGCGTGGTACTGGGTTCGAGTCCCGGCCGGAAAGGAAATCTTAAATGCAAATATTTTTTTCTAATTTTATAATCCTTTTTTTTTTATTTTTCCCTTTTGCGAAGTCAGTCAGTCAGTCTGACAGTCAATCAGTCAAGCACTCAGTCATTCAGTCTCAGTCAGTCAGTCCAGTCAGTCAGTCATTTAGTCTCAGTCAGTCAGTCATTCAGTCAGTCAGTCAGTCAGGCAGTCAGTCAGTCAGTCAGTCGGTCAGTCCTGTGCAGTCAGTTAGTCACTAAAGCAGTCAGTCAGTCTCAGTCAGTCAGTCAGTCAGTCAGTCCAGTCCAGTCTCAGTCAGTCAGTCAGTCAGTCTCGGTCAGTCAGTCAGTCAGTCATTCAGTCAGTCAGTCAGACAGGCAGTCAGTCAGTCGGTCAGCCTTATTCAGTCAGTCTGTCAGTCAGTCAGTCAGTCAGCCTTATTCAGTCAGTCTGTCAGTCATCCTTATTCAGTCAGTCTGTCAGTCAGTCAGTCGGTCAGTCCTGTCCAGTCAGTTAGTCAGTCAAGCAGTCAGTCAGGTAGTCAAGCAGTCAGTCAGTCAGTGTCAGTCAGTCATTTAGTCATTCAGTCAGTCAGTGAAATAGCCAGTCAGAGAGTCAAGCAGTCAGTCAGTCAGTCTCAGTCAGTCAGTTAGTCAGTCAGTCAGTCAGTCAGTCAGTCAGTCCAGTCTCAGTCAGTCAGGCAGTTAGTCAGTCTCGGTCAGTCAGTGAGTCAGTCAGTCAGTATCAGTCAGTGAGTCAGTCTGTCAGTCAGGCAGTATCAGTCAGGCAGTAAGACTCCGCTCGACAGAACTCCGATAGCCTAATGGCTAGACCGCTGGTCTTCCAAGCGAGTGGCCTGGGTTCGAGTCCCAGCCGGAGCGAATATCTTCAATGTATATATTTCTTTTCTAATTTGAAAATTCTTTTTTTTTTTCAATTTCTTTCCTTTGCAATTATTGATTATTTATGTAGGGAAGAAAATTCTGAGTCAGTTTAATTTTTCGACACGAAGATTTCAAAGTGTTTAAATAAACAATTACCAAGGTGCATTTTTTGTTTTTATTATATTTAAAACTCCCACCGACAGAGCTCCCATAGACTAATGGCTAGAGTGTTAGGCTTCCAAGCGAGTGGCCCTGGGTTCGAGTCCCAGCCTGAACGAAAATCTTCAATGTATACTTTTAGTTTCTAATTTGAAATTTCTTCTTCTTTTTTTTTTAATTTTTCTCTTTTGCGAATATTGATTATTTATGTAGGGAGAAAAATTCTGAGTCAGTTTAATTATTCGACCTGTAAATTTCAAAGTGTTTGAATCAATAATTACCAAGGTGCATTTTTTGTTTTTATTATATTTAAGACTTCCACCGACAGAGCTCCGATAGCCTAATGGCTAGACCGTTGGGTTCCTAGCGCGTGGTACTGGGTTCGAGTCCCGGCCGGAAAGGAAATCTTAAATGCAAATATTTTTTTCTAATTTTATAATTCTTTTTTTTTTATTTTTCCCTTTTGCGAAGTCAGTCAGTCAGTCTGACAGTCAATCAGTCAAGCACTCAGTCATTCAGTCTCAGTCAGTCAGTCCAGTCAGTCAGTCACTCAGCCAGTCAGTTAGTCCTTCAGCCAGTCAGTTAGTCCTTCAGCCAGTCAGTCAAGCAGTCAGTCATTTAGTCTCAGTCAGTCAGTCATTCAGTCAGTCAGTCAGTCAGGCAGTCAGTCAGTCAGTCAGTCAGGCAGTCAGTCAGTCAGTCAGTCGGTCAGTCCTGTGCAGTCAGTTAGTCACTAAAGCAGTCAGTCAGTCTCAGTCAGTCAGTCAGTCAGTCAGTCCAGTCCAGTCTCAGTCAGTCAGTCAGTCAGTCTCGGTCAGTCAGTCAGTCAGTCATTCAGTCAGTCAGTCAGTCAGGCAGTCAGTCAGTCGGTCAGTCAGTCAGTCAGTCAGCCTTATTCAGTCAGTCTGTCAGTCATCCTTATTCAGTCAGTCTGTCAGTCAGTCAGTCGGTCAGTCCTGTCCAGTCAGTTAGTCAGTCAAGCAGTCAGTCAGGTAGTCAAGCAGTCAGTCAGTCAGTGTCAGTCAGTCATTTAGTCATTCAGTCAGTCAGTGAAATAGCCAGTCAGAGAGTCAAGCAGTCAGTCAGTCAGTCTCAGTCAGTCAGTTAGTCAGTCAGTCAGTCAGTCAGTCAGTCAGTCCAGTCTCAGTCAGTCAGGCAGTTAGTCAGTCAGTCTCGGTCAGTCAGTGAGTCAGTCAGTCAGTATCAGTCAGTCAGTGAGTCAGTCTGTCAGTCAGGCAGTATCAGTCAGGCAGTAAGACTCCGCTCGACAGAACTCCGATAGCCTAATGGCTAGACCGCTGGTCTTCCAAGCGAGTGGCCTGGGTTCGAGTCCCAGCCGGAGCGAATATCTTCAATGTATATATTTCTTTTCTAATTTGAAAATTCTTTTTTTTTTTCAATTTCTTTCCTTTGCAATTATTGATTATTTATGTAGGGAAGAAAATTCTGAGTCAGTTTAATTTTTCGACACGAAGATTTCAAAGTGTTTAAATAAACAATTACCAAGGTGCATTTTTTGTTTTTATTATATTTAAAACTCCCACCGACAGAGCTCCCATAGACTAATGGCTAGAGTGTTAGGCTTCCAAGCGAGTGGCCCTGGGTTCGAGTCCCGGCCGGAAAGGAAATCTTAAATGCAAATATTTTTTTCTAATTTTATAATTCTTTTTTTTTTATTTTTCCCTTTTGCGAAGTCAGTCAGTCAGTCTGACAGTCAATCAGTCAAGCACTCAGTCATTCAGTCTCAGTCAGTCAGTCCAGTCAGTCAGTCACTCAGTCAGTCAGTTAGTCCTTCAGCCAGTCAGTCAAGCAGTCAGTCATTTAGTCTCAGTCAGTCAGTCATTCAATCAGTCAGTCAGTCAGGCAGTCAGTCAGTCGGTCAGCCTTATTCAGTCAGTCTGTCAGTCAGTCAGTCAGTCAGCCTTATTCAGTCAGTCTGTCAGTCATCCTTATTCAGTCAGTCTGTCAGTCAGTCAGTCGGTCAGTCCTGTCCAGTCAGTTAGTCAGTCAAGCAGTCAGTCAGGTAGTCAAGCAGTCAGTCAGTCAGTGTCTGTCAGTCATTTAGTCATTCAGCCAGTCAGTGAAATAGCCAGTCAGAGAGTCAAGCAGTCAGTCAGTCAGTCTCAGTCAGTCAGTTAGTCAGTCAGTCAGTCAGTCAGTCAGTCAGTCCAGTCTCAGTCAGTCAGCCAGTTAGTCAGTCAGTCTCGGTCAGTCAGTGAGTCAGTCAGTCAGTATCAGTCAGTCAGTGAGTCAGTCTGTCAGTCAGGCAGTATCAGTCAGGCAGTAAGACTCCGCTCGACAGAACTCCGATAGCCTAATGGCTAGACCGCTGGTCTTCCAAGCGGGTGGCCTGGGTTCGAGTCCCAGCCGGAGCGAATATCTTCAATGTATATATTTCTTTTCTAATTTGAAAATTCTTTTTTTTTTCAATTTCTTTCCTTTGCAATTATTGATTATTTATGTAGGGAAGAAAATTCTGAGTCAGTTTAATTTTTCGACACGAAGATTTCAAAGTGTTTAAATAAACAATTACCAAGGTGCATTTTTTGTTTTTATTATATTTAAAACTCCCACCGACAGAGCTCCCATAGACTAATGGCTAGAGTGTTAGGCTTCCAAGCGAGTGGCCCTGGGTTCGAGTCCCGGCCGGAAAGGAAATCTTAAATGCAAATATTTTTTCCTAATTTTATAATTCTTTTTTTTTATTTTTCCCTTTTGCGAAGTTAGTCAGTCAGTCTGACAGTCAATCAGTCAAGCACTCAGTCATTCAGTCTCAGTCAGTCAGTCCAGTCAGTCAGTCACTCAGTCAGTCAGTTAGTCCTTCAGGCAGTCAGTCAAGCAGTCAGTCATTTAGTCTCAGTCAGTCAGTCATTCAGTCAGTCAGTCAGTCAGGCAGTCAGTCAGTCAGTCAGTCGGTCAGTCAGGCAGTCAGTCAGTCGGTCAGCCTTATTCAGTCAGTCTGTCAGTCAGTCAGTCAGTCAACCTTATTCAGTCAGTCTGTCAGTCAGTCAGTCGGTCAGTCCTGTCCAGTCAGTTAGTCAGTCAAGCAGTCAGTCAGGTAGTCAAGCAGTCAGTCAGTCAGTGTCAGTCAGTCATTTAGTCATTCAGTCAGTCAGTGAAATAGCCAGTCAGAGAGTCAAGCAGTCAGTCAGTCAGTCTCAGTCAGTCAGTTAGTCAGTCAGTCAGTCAGTCAGTCCAGTCTCAGTCAGTCAGGCAGTTAGTCAGTCAGTCTCGGTCAGTCAGTGAGTCAGTCAGTCAATATCAGTCAGTCAGTGAGTCAGTCTGTCAGTCAGGCAGTATCAGTCAGGCAGTAAGACTCCGCTCGACAGAACTCCGATAGCCTAATGGCTAGACCGCTGGTCTTCCAAGCGAGTGGCCTGGGTTCGAGGCCCAGCCGGAGCGAATATCTTCAATGTATATATTTCTTTTCTAATTTGAAAAAATTTTTTTTTTCAATTTCTTTCCTTTGCAATTATTGATTATTTATGTAGGGAAGAAAATTCTGAGTCAGTTTAATTTTTCGACACGAAGATTTCAAAGTGTTTAAATAAACAATTACCAAGGTGCATTTTTTGTTTTTATTATATTTAAAACTCCCAACGACAGAGCTCCCATAGACTAATGGCTAGAGTGTTAGGCTTCCAAGCGAGTGGCCCTGGGTTCGAGTCCCAGCCTGAACGAAAATCTTCAATGTATACTTTTAGTTTCTAATTTGAAATTTCTTCTTCTTTTTTTTTTTATTTTTCTCTTTTGCGAATATTGATTATTTATGTAGGGAGAAAAATTCTGAGTCAGTTTAATTATTCGACCTGTAAATTTCAAAGTGCTTGAATCAATAATTACCAAGGTGCATTTTTTGTTTTTATTATATTTAAGACTTCCATCGACAGAGCTCCGATAGCCTAATGGCTAGACCGTTGGGTTCCAAGCGCGTGGTACTGGGTTCGAGTCCCGGCCGGAACGAAAATCTGCCATGTATATATTTCTCTTCTAATTTGAAGATTCTTTTTTTTTTTCAATTTCTTTCTTTTGCAAATATGGATTATTTATGTACGGAAGAAAATTCTGAGTCAGTTTAATCATTCGACCTTTAGATTTCAAAGATTTTAGATCAATAATTACTAAGGTGCATTTTTTGTTTTTATTATAATTAAGACACCGATCAACAGAGATCCGATAGTATATTGGCGAGAGCGTTGGGCTTCCATGAGTGTCGCCCTGGGTTCAAATCCCAGCCGGAAAGGAAATCTTAAATGCAAATATTTTTTTCTAATTTTATAATTCTTTTTTTTTTATTTTTCCCTTTTGCGAAGTCAGTCAGTCAGTCTGACAGTCAATCAGTCAAGCACTCAGTCATTCAGTCTCAGTCAGTCAGTCCAGTCAGTCAGTCACTCAGTCAGTCAGTTAGTCCTTCAGCCAGTCAGTCAAGCAGTCAGTCATTTAGTCTCAGTCAGTCAGTCATTCAGTCAGTCAGTCAGTCAGGCAGTCAGTCAGTCAGTCAGTCGTTCAGTCCTGTGCAGTCAGTTATTCACTAAAGCAGTCAGTCAGTCTCAGTCAGTCAGTCAGTCAGTCAGTCCAGTCCAGTCCAGTCTCCGTCAGTCAGTCAGTCAGTCTCGGTCAGTCAGTCAGTCAGTCATTCAGTCAGTCAGTCAGTCAGGCAGTCAGTCAGTCGGTCAGCCTTATTCAGTCAGTCTGTCAGTCAGTCAGTCAGTCAGCCTTATTCAGTCAGTCTGTCAGTCATCCTTATTCAGTCAGTCTGTCAGTCAGTCAGTCGGTCAGTCCTGTCCAGTCAGTTAGTCAGTCAAGCAGTCAGTCAGGTAGTCAAGCAGTCAGTCAGTCAGTGTCAGTCAGTCATTTAGTCATTCAGTCAGTCAGTGAAATAGCCAGTCAGAGAGTCAAGCAGTCAGTCAGTCTCAGTCAGTCAGTTAGTCAGTCAGTCAGTCAGTCAGTCAGTCAGTCCAGTCTCAGTCAGTCAGGCAGTTAGTCAGTCAGTCTCGGTCAGTCAGTGAGTCAGTCAGTCAGTATCAGTCAGTCAGTGAGTCAGTCTGTCAGTCAGGCAGTATCAGTCAGGCAGTAAGACTCCGCTCGACAGAACTCCGATAGCCTAATGGCTAGACCGCTGGTCTTCCAAGCGAGTGGCCTGGGTTCGAGTCCCAGCCGGAGCAAATATCTTCAATGTATATATTTCTTTTCTAATTTGAAAATTCTTTTTTTTTCAATTTCTTTCCTTTGCAATTATTGATTATTTATGTAGGGAAGAAAATTCTGAGTCAGTTTAATTTTTCGACACGAAGATTTCAAAGTGTTTAAATAAACAATTACCAAGGTGCATTTTTTGTTTTTATTATACTTAAAACTCCCACCGACAGAGCTCCCATAGACTAATGGCTAGAGTGTTAGGCTTCCAAGCGAGTGGCCCTGGGTTCGAGTCCCAGCCTGAACGAAAATCTTCAATGTATACTTTAGTTTCTAATTTGAAATTTCTTCTTCTTTTTTTTTTAATTTTTCTCTTTTGCGAATATTGATTATTTATGTAGGGAGAAAAATTCTGAGTCAGTTTAATTATTCGACCTGTAAATTTCAAAGTGTTTGAATCAATAATTACCAAGGTGCATTTTTTGTTTTTATTATATTTAAGACTTCCATCGACAGAGCTCCGATAGCCTAATGGCTAGACCGTTGGGTTCCTAGCGCGTGGTACTGGGTTCGAGTCCCGGCCGGAAAGGAAATCTTATATGCAAATATTTTTTTCTAATTTTATAATTCTTTTTTTTTTATTTTTCCCTTTTGCGAAGTCAGTCAGTCAGTCTGACAGTCAATCAGTCAAGCACTCAGTCATTCAGTCTCAGTCAGTCAGTCCAGTCAGTCAGTCACTCAGTCAGTCAGTTAGTCCTTCAGCCAGTCAGTCAAGCAGTCAGTCATTTAGTCTCAGTCAGTCAGTCATTCAGTCAGTCAGTCAGGCAGTCAGTCAGTCAGTCAGTCGGTCAGTCCTGTGCAGTCAGTTAGTCACTAAAGCAGTCAGTCAGTCTCAGTCAGTCAGTCAGTCAGTCAGTCCAGTCCAGTCTCAGTCAGTCAGTCAGTCAGTCCAGTCCAGTCTCAGTCAGTCAGTCAGTCAGTCTCGGTCAGTCAGTCAGTCAGTCATTCAGTCAGTCAGTCAGTCTGTCAGTCAATCAGTCAGTCAGCCTTATTCAGTCAGTCTGTCAGTCCTCCTTATTCAGTCAGTCTGTCAGTCAGTCAGTCGGTCAGTCCTGTCCAGTCAGTTAGTCAGTCAAGCAGTCAGTCAGGTAGTCAAGCAGTCAGTCAGTCAGTGTCAATCAGTCATTTAGTCATTCAGTCAGTCAGTGAAATAGCCAGTCAGAGAGTCAAGCAGTCAGTCAGTCAGTCTCAGTCAGTCAGTTAGTCAGTCCGTCAGTCAGTCAGTCAGTCAGTCCAGTCTCAGTCAGTCAGGCAGTTAGTCAGTCAGTCTCGGTCAGTCAGTGAGTCAGTCAGTCAGTATCAGTCAGTCAGTGAGTCAGTCTGTCAGTCAGGCAGTATCAGTCAGGCAGTAAGACTCCGCTCGACAGAACTCCGATAGCCTAATGGCTAGACCGCTGGTCTTCCAAGCGAGTGGCCTGGGTTCGAGTCCCAGCCGGAGCGAATATCTTCAATGTATATATTTCTTTTCTAATTTGAAAATTCTTTTTTTTTCAATTTCTTTCCTTTGCAATTATTGATTATTTATGTAGGGAAGAAAATTCTGAGTCAGTTTAATTTTTCGACACGAAGATTTCAAAGTGTTTAAATAAACAATTACCAAGGTGCATTTTTTGTTTTTATTATATTTAAAACTCCCACCGAGAGAGCTCCCATAGACTAATGGCTAGAGTGTTAGGTTTCCAAGCGAGTGGCCCTGGGTTCGAGTCCCAGCCTGAACGAAAATCTTCAATGTATACTTTTAGTTTCTAATTTGAAATTTCTTCTTCTTTTTTTTTTAATTTTTCTCTTTTGCGAATATTGATTATTTATGTAGGGAGAAAAATTCTGAGTCAGTTTAATTATTCGACCTGTAAATTTCAAAGTGTTTGAATCAATAATTACCAAGGTGCATTTTTTGTTTTTATTATATTTACGACTTCCATCGACAGAGCTCCGATAGCCTAATGGCTAGACCGTTGGGTTCCAAGCGCGTGGTACTGGGTTCGAGTCCCGGCCGGAACGAAAATCTTCCATGTATATATTTCTCTTCTAATTTGAAGATTCTTTTTTTTTTCAATTTCTTTCTTTTGCAAATATGGATTATTTATGTACGGAAGAAAATTCTGAGTCAGTTTAATCATTCGACCTTTAGATTTCAAAGATTTTAGATCAATAATTACTAAGGTGCATTTTTTGTTTTTATTATAATTAAGACACCGATCAACAGAGATCCGATAGTATATTGGCGAGAGCGTTGGGCTTCCATGAGTGTCGCCCTGGGTTCAAATCCCAGCCGGAAAGGAATTCTTAAATGCAAATATTTTTTTCTAATTTTATAATTCTTTTTTTTTATTTTTCCCTTTTGCGAAGTCAGTCAGTCAGTCTGACAGTCAATCAGTCAAGCACTCAGTCATTCAGTCTCAGTCAGTCAGTCCAGTCAGTCAGTCACTCAGTCAGTCAGTTAGTCCTTCAGCCAGTCAGTCAAGCAGTCAGTCATTTAGTCTCAGTCAGTCAGTCTTTCAGTCAGTCAGTCAGTCAGGCAGTCAGTCAGTCAGTCAGTCGGTCAGTCCTGTGCAGTCAGTTAGTCACTAAAGCAGTCAGTCAGTCTCAGTCAGTCAGTCAGTCAGTCAGTCCAGTCCAGTCTCAGTCAGTCAGTCAGTCAGTCAGTCAGTCATTCAGTCAGTCAGTCAGTCAGGCAGTCAGTCAGTCGGTCAGCCTTATTCAGTCAGTCTGTCAGTCAGTCAGTCAGCCTTATTCAGTCAGTCTGTCAGTCATCCTTATTCAGTCAGTCTGTCAGTCAGTCAGTCGGTCAGTCCTGTCCAGTCAGTTAGTCAGTCAAGCAGTCAGTCAGGTAGTCAAGCAGTCAGTCAGTCAGTGTCAGTCAGTCATTTAGTCATTCAGTCAGTCAGTGAAATAGCCAGTCAGAGAGTCAAGCAGTCAGTCAGTCAGTCTCAGTCAGTCAGTTAGTCAGTCAGTCAGTCAGTCAGTCAGTCAGTCCAGTCTCAGTCAGTCAGGCAGTTAGTCAGTCAGTCTCGATCAGTCAGTGAGTCAGTCAGTCAGTATCAGTCAGTCAGTGAGTCAGTCTGTCAGTCAGGTAGTATCAGTCAGGCAGTAAGACTCCGCTCGACAGAACTCCGATAGCCTAATGGCTAGACCGCTGGTCTTCCAAGCGAGTGGCCTGGGTTCGAGTCCCAGCCGGAGCGAATATCTTCAATGTATATATTTCTTTTCTAATTTGAAAATTCTTTTTTTTTTCAATTTCTTTCCTTTGCAATTATTGATTATTTATGTAGGGAAGAAAATTCTGAGTCAGTTTAATTTTTCGACACGAAGATTTCAAAGTGTTTAAATAAACAATGACCAAGGTGCATTTTTTGTTTTTATTATATTTAAAACTCCCTCCGACAGAGCTCTCATAGACTAATGGCTAGAGTGTTAGGCTTCCAAGCGAGTGGCCCTGGGTTCGAGTCCCAGCCTGAACGAAAATCTTCAATGTATACTTTTAGTTTCTAATTTGAAATTTCTTCTTCTTTTTTTTTAATTTTTCTCTTTTGCGAATATTGATTATTTATGTAGGGAGAAAAATTCTGAGTCAGTTTAATTATTCGACCTGTAAATTTCAAAGTGTTTGAATCAATAATTACCAAGGTGCATTTTTTGTTTTTATTATATTTAAGACTTAAATCGACAGAGCTCCGATAGCCTAATGGCTAGACCGTTGGGTTCCAAGCGCGTGGTACTGGGTTCGAGTCTCGGCCGGAAAGGAAATCTTAAATGCAAATATTTTTTTCTAATTTTATAATTCTTTTTTTTTATTTTTCCCTTTTGCGAAGTCAGTCAGTCAGTCTGACAGTCAATCAGTCAAGCACTCAGTCATTCAGTCTCAGTCAGTCAGTCCAGTCAGTCAGTCACTCAGTCAGTCAGTTAGTCCTTCAGCCAGTCAGTCAAGCAGTCAGTCATGTAGTCTCAGTCAGTCAGTCATTCAGTCAGTCAGTCAGTCAGGCAGTCAGTCAGTCAGTCAGTCGGTCAGTCCTGTGCAGTCAGTTAGTCACTAAAGCAGTCAGTCAGTCTCAGTCAGTCAGTCAGTCCAGTCCAGTCTCAGTCAGTCAGTCAGTCAGTCTCGGTCAGTCAGTCAGTCAGTCATTCAGTCAGTCAGTCAGTCAGGCAGTCCGTCAGTCGGTCAGCCTTATTCAGTCAGTCTGTCAGTCAGTCAGTCAGTCAGCCTTATTCAGTCAGTCTGTCAGTCATCCTTATTCAGTCAGTCTGTCAGTCAGTCAGTCGGTCAGTCCTGTCCAGTCAGTTAGTCAGTCAAGCAGTCAGTCAGGTAGTCAAGCAGTCAGTCAGTCAGTGTCAGTCAGTCATTTTGTCATTCAGTCAGTCAGTGAAATAGCCAGTCAGAGAGTCAAGCAGTCAGTCAGTCAGTCTCAGTCAGTCAGTTAGTCAGTCAGTCAGTCAGTCAGTCAGTCAGTCCAGTCTCAGTCAGTCAGGCAGTTAGTCAGTCAGTCTCGGTCAGTCAGTGAGTCAGTCAGTCAGTATCAGTCAGTCAGTGAGTCAGTCTGTCAGTCAGGCAGTATCAGTCAGGCAGTAAGACTCCGCTCGACAGAACTCCGATAGCCTAATGGCTAGACCGCTGGTCTTCCAAGCGAGTGGCCTGGGTTCGAGTCCCAGCCGGAGCGAATATCTTCAATGTATATATTTCTTTTCTAATTTGAAAATTCTTTTTTTTTTCAATTTCTTTCCTTTGCAATTATTGATTATTTATGTAGGGAAGAAAATTCTGAGTCAGTTTAATTTTTCGACACAAAGATTTCAAAGTGTTTAAATAAACAATTACCAAGGTGCATTTTTTGTTTTTATTATATTTAAAACTCCCAACGACAGAGCTCCCATAGACTAATGGCTAGAGTGTTAGGCTTCCAAGCGAGTGGCCCTGGGTTCGAGTCCCAGCCTGAACGAAAATCTTCAATGTATACTTTTAGTTTCTAATTTGAAATTTCTTCTTCTTTTTTTTTAATTTTTCTCTTTTGCGAATATTTATTATTTATGTAGGGAGAAAAATTCTGAGTCAGTTTAATTATTCGACCTGTAAATTTCAAAGTGTTTGAATCAATAATTACCAAGGTGCATTTTTTGATTTTATTATATTTAAGACTTCCATCGACAGAGCTCCGATAGCCTAATGGCTAGACCGTTGGGTTCCTAGCGCGTGGTACTGGGTTCGAGTCCCGGCCGGAAAGGAAATCTTAAATGCAAATATTTTTTTCTAATTTTATAATTCTTTTCTTTTATTTTTCCCTTTTGCGAAGTCAGTCAGTCAGTCTGACAGTCAATCAGTCAAGCACTCAGTCATTCAGTCTCAGTCAGTCAGTCCAGTCAGTCAGTCACTCAGTCAGTCAGTTAGTCCTTCAGCCAGTCAGTCAAGCAGTCAGTCATTTAGTCTCAGTCAGTCAGTCATTCAGTCAGTCAGTCAGTCAGGCAGTCAGTCAGTCAGTCAGTCGGTCAGTCCTGTGCAGTCAGTTAGTCACTAAAGCAGTCAGTCAGTCTCAGTCAGTCAGTCAGTCAGTCAGTCCAGTCCAGTCTCAGTCAGTCAGTCAGTCAGTCTCGGTCAGTCAGTCAGTCAGTCATTCAGTCAGTCAGTCAGTCAGGCAGTCAGTCAGTCGGTCAGCCTTATTCAGTCAGTCTGTCAGTCAGTCAGTCAGTCAGCCTTATTCAGTCAGTCTGTCAGTCATCCTTATTCAGTCAGTCTGTCAGTCAGTCAGTCGGTCAGTCCTGTCCAGTCAGTTAGTCAGTCAAGCCGTCAGTCAGGTAGTCAAGCAGTCAGTCAGTCAGTGTCAGTCAGTCATTTAGTCATTCAGCCAGTCAGAGAGTCAAGCAGTCAGTCAGTCAGTCTCAGTCAGTCAGTTAGTCAGTCAGTCAGTCAGTCAGTCAGTCCAGTCTCAGTCAGTCAGGCAGTTAGTCAGTCAGTCTCGGTCAGTCAGTGAGTCAGTCAGTCAGTATCAGTCAGTCAGTCTGTCAGTCAGGCAGTATCAGTCAGGCAGTAAGATTCCGCTCGACAGAACTCCGATAGCCTAATGGCTAGACCGCTGGTCTTCCAAGCGAGTGGCCTGGGTTCGAGTCCCAGCCGGAGCGAATATCTCCAATGTATATATTTCTTTTCTAATTTGAAAATTCTTTTTTTTTTCAATTTCTTTCCTTTGCAATTATTGATTATTTATGTAGGGAAGAAAATTCTGAGTCAGTTTAATTTTTCGACACGAAGATTTCAAAGTGTTTAAATAAACAATTACCAAGGTGCATTTTTTGTTTTTATTATATTTAAAACTCCCACCGACAGAGCTCCCATAGACTAATGGCTAGAGTGTTAGGCTTCCAAGCGAGTGGCCCTGGGTTCGAGTCCCAGCCTGAACGAAAATCTTCAATGTATACTTTTAGTTTCTAATTTGAAATTTCTTCTTCTTTTTTTTTTAATTTTTCTCTTTTGCGAATATTGATTATTTATGTAGGGAGAAAAATTCTGAGTCAGTTTAATTATTCGACCTGTAAATTTCAAAGTGTTTGAATCAATAATTACCAAGGTGCATTTTTTGTTTTTATTATATTTAGGACTTCCATCGACAGAGCTCCGATAGCCTAATGGCTAGACCGTTGGGTTCCAAGCGCGTGGTACTGGGTTCGAGTCCCGGCCGGAACGAAAATCTTCCATGTATATATTTCTCTTCTAATTTGAAGATTCTTTTTTTTTCAATTTCTTTCTTTTGCAAATATGGATTATTTATGTACGGAAGAAAATTCTGAGTCAGTTTAATCATTCGACCTTTAGATTTCAAAGATTTTAGATCAATAATTACTAAGGTGCATTTTTGTTTTTATTATAATTAAGACACCGATCAACAGAGATCCTATAGTATATTGGCGAGAGCGTTGGGCTTCCATGAGTGTCGCCCTGGGTTCAAATCCCAGCCGGAAAGGAAATCTTAAATGCAAATATTTTTTTCTAATTTTATAATTCTTTTTTTTTATTTTTCCCTTTTGCGAAGTCAGTCAGTCAGTCTGAGAGTCAATCAGTCAAGCACTCAGTCATTCAGTCTCAGTCAGTCAGTCCAGTCAGTCTGAGAGTCAATCAGTCAAGCACTCAGTCATTCAGTCTCAGTCAGTCAGTCCAGTCAGTCAGTCACTCAGTCAGTCAGTTAGTCCTTCAGCCAGTCAGTCAAGCAGTCAGTCATTTAGTCTCAGTCAGTCAGTCATTCAGTCAGTCAGTCAGTCAGGCAGTCAGTCAGTCAGTCGGTCAGTCCTGTGCAGTCAGTTAGTCACTAAAGCAGTCAGTCAGTCTCAGTCAGTCAGTCAGTCAGTCAGTCCAGTCCAGTCTCAGTCAGTCAGTCAGTCAGTCTCGGTCAGTCAGTCAGTCAGTCATTCAGTCAGTCAGTCAGTCAGGCAGTCAGTCAGTCGGTCAGCCTTATTCAGTCAGTCTGTCAGTCAGTCAGTCAGTCAGCCTTATTCGGTCAGTCTGTCAGTCATCCTTACTCAGTCAGTCGGTCAGTCAGTCAGTCGGTCAGTCCTGTCCAGTCAGTTAGTCAGTCAAGCACTCAGTCAGGTAGTCAAGCAGTCAGTCAGTCAGTCTCAGTCAGTCATTTAGTCATTCGGTCAGTCAGTGAAATAGCCAGTCAGAGAGTCAAGCAGTCAGTCAGTCAGTCTCAGTCAGTCAGTTAGTCAGTCAGTCAGTCTCAGTCAGTCAGTTAGTCAGTCAGTCAGTCAGTCTGTCCAGTCTCAGTCAGTCAGGCAGTTAGTCAGTCAGTCTCGGTCAGTCAGTGAGTCAGTCAGTCAGTATCAGTCAGTCAGTGAGTCAGTCTGTCAGTCAGGCAGTATCAGTCAGGCAGTAAGACTCCGCTCGACAGAACTCCGATAGTCTAATGGCTAGACCACTGGTCTTCCAAGCGAGTGGCCTGGGTTCGAGTCCCAGCCGGAGCGAATATCTTCAATGTATATATTTCTTTTCTAATTTGAAAATTCTTTTTTTTTTCAATTTCTTTCCTTTGCAATTATTGATTATTTATGTAGGGAAGAAAATTCTGAGTCAGTTTAATTTTTCGACACGAAGATTTCAAAGTGTTTAATTAAACAATTACCAAGGTGCATTTTTTGTTTTTATTATATTTAAAACTCCCACCGAGAGAGCTCCCATAGACTAATGGCTAGAGTGTTAGGCTTCCAAGCGAGTGGCCCTGGGTTCGAGTCCCAGCCTGAACGAAAATCTTCAATGTATACTTTTAGTTTCTAATTTGAAATTTCTTCTTCTTTTTTTTTTAATTTTTCTCTTTTGCGAATATTGATTTTTTATGTAGGGAGAAAAATTCTGAGTCAGTTTAATTATTCGACCTGTAAATTTCAAAGTGTTTGAATCAATAATTACCAAGGTGCATTTTTTGTTTTTATTATATTTAAGACTTCCATCGGCAGAGCTCCGATAGCCTAATGGCTAGACCGTTGGGTTCCTAGCGCGTGGTACTGGGTTCGAGTCCCGGCCGGAAAGGAAATCTTAAATGCAAATATTTTTTTCTAATTTTATAATTCTTTTCTTTTATTTTTCCCTTTTGCGAAGTCAGTCAGTCAGTCTGACAGTCAATCAGTCAAGCACTCAGTCATTCAGTCTCAGTCAGTCAGTCCAGTCAGTCAGTCACTCAGTCAGTCAGTTAGTCCTTCAGCCAGTCAGTCAAGCAGTCAGTCATTTAGTCTCAGTCAGTCAGTCATTCAGTCAGTCAGTCAGTCAGGCAGTCAGTCAGTCAGTCAGTCGGTCAGTCCTGTGCAGTCAGTTAGTCACTAAAGCAGTCAGTCAGTCTCAGTCAGTCAGTCAGTCAGTCTCGGTCAGTCAGTCAGTCAGTCATTCAGTCAGTCAGTCAGTCAGGCAGTCAGTCAGTCGGTCAGCCTTATTCAGTCAGTCAGTCAGTCAGTCAGTCAGTCAGCCTTATTCAGTCAGTCTGTCAGTCATCCTTATTCAGTCAGTCTGTCAGTCAGTCAGTCGGTCAGTCCTGTCCAGTCAGTTAGTCAGTCAAGCCGTCAGTCAGGTAGTCAAGCAGTCAGTCAGTCAGTGTCAGTCAGTCATTTAGTCATTCAGCCAGTCAGAGAGTCAAGCAGTCAGTCAGTCAGTCTCAGTCAGTCAGTTAGTCAGTCAGTCAGTCAGTCAGTCCAGTCTCAGTCAGTCAGGCAGTTAGTCAGTCAGTCTCGGTCAGTCAGTGAGTCAGTCAGTCAGTATCAGTCAGTCAGTGAGTCAGTCTGTCAGTCAGGCAGTATCAGTCAGGCAGTAAGACTCCGCTCGACAGAACTCCGATAGCCTAATGGCTAGACCGCTGGTCTTCCAAGCGAGTGGCCTGGGTTCGAGTCCCAGCCGGAGCGAATATCTTCAATGTATATATTTCTTTTCTAATTTGAAAATTCTTTTTTTTTTCAATTTCTTTCCTTTGCAATTATTGATTATTTGTGTAGGGAAGAAAATTCTGAGTCAGTTTAATTTTTCGACACGAAGATTTCAAAGTGTTTAAATAAACAATTACCAAGGTGCATTTTTTGTTTTTATTATATTTAAAACTCCCACCGACAGAGCTCCCATAGACTAATGGCTAGAGTGTTAGGCTTCCAAGCGAGTGGCCCTGGGTTCGAGACCCAGCCTGAACGAAAATCTTCAATGTATACTTTTAGTTTCTAATTTGAAATGTCTTCTTCTTTTTTTTTTAATTTTTCTCTTTTGCGAATATTGATTATTTATGTAGGGAGAAAAATTCTGAGTCAGTTTAATTATTCGACCTGTAAATTTCAAAGTGTTTGAATCAATAATTACCAAGGTGCATTTTTTGTTTTTATTATATTTAAGACTTCCATCGACAGAGCTCCGATAGCCTAATGGCTAGACCGTTGGGTTCCAAGCGCGTGGTACTGTGTTCGAGTCCCGGCCGGAACGAAAATCTTCCATGTATATATTTCTCTTCTAATTTGAAGATTCTTTTTTTTTTCAATTTCTTTCTTTTGCAAATATGGATTATTTATGTACGGAAGAAAATTCTGAGTCAGTTTAATCATTCGACCTTTAGATTTCAAAGATTTTAGATCAATAATTACTAAGGTGCATTTTTTGTTTTTATTATAATTAAGACACCGATCAACAGAGATCCGATAGTATATTGGCGAGAGCGTTGGGCTTCCATGAGTGTCGCCCTGGGTTCAAATCCCAGCCGGAAAGGAAATCTTAAATGCAAATATTTTTTTCTAATTTTATAATTCTTTTTTTTTTATTTTTCCCTTTTGCGAAGTCAGTCAGTCAGTCTGACAGTCAATCAGTCAAGCACTCAGTCATTCAGTCTCAGTCAGTCCAGTCAGTCAGTCACTCAGTCAGTCAGTTAGTCCTTCATCCAGTCAGTCAAGCAGTCAGTCATTTAGTCTCAGTCAGTCAGTCATTCAGGCAGTCAGTCAGTCAGTCGGTCAGTCCTGTGCAGTCAGTTAGTCACTAAAGCAGTCAGTCAGTCTCAGTCAGTCAGTCAGTCAGTCAGTCCAGTCCAGTCTCAGTCAGTCAGTCAGTCAGTCATTCAGTCAGTCAGTCAGTCAGGCAGTCAGTCAGTCGGTCAGCCTTATTCAGTCAGTCTGTCAGTCAGTCAGTCAGTCAGCCTTATTCAGTCAGTCTGTCAGTCATCCTTATTCAGTCAGTCTGTCAGTCAGTCAGTCGGTCAGTCCTGTCCAGTCAGTTAGTCAGTCAAGCAGTCAGTCAGGTAGTCAAGCAGTCAGTCAGTCAGTGTCAGTCAGTCATTTAGTCATTCAGTCAGTCAGTGAAATAGCCAGTCAGAGAGTCAAGCAGTCAGTGAGTCAGTCTCAGTCAGTCAGTTAGTCAGTCAGTCAGTCAGTCAGTCAGTCAGTCCAGTCTCAGTCAGTCAGGCAGTTAGTCAGTCAGTCTCGGTCAGTCAGTGAGTCAGTCAGTCAGTATCAGTCAGTCAGTGAGTCAGTCTGTCAGTCAGGCAGTATCAGTCAGGCAGTAAGACTCCGCTCGACAGAACTCCGATAGCCTAATGGCTAGACCACTGGTCTTCCAAGCGAGTGGCCTGGGTTCGAGTCCCAGCCGGAGCGAATATCTTCAATGTATATATTTCTTTTCTAATTTGAAAATTCTTTTTTTTTTCAATTTCTTTCCTTTGCAATTATTGATTATTTATGTAGGGAAGAAAATTCTGAGTCAGTTTAATTTTTCGACACGAAGATTTCAAAGTGTTTAAATAAACAATTACCAAGGTGCATTTTTTGTTTTTATTATATTTAAAACTCCCACCGAGAGAGCTCCCATAGACTAATGGCTAGAGTGTTAGGTTTCCAAGCGAGTGGCCCTGGGTTCGAGTCCCAGCCTGAACGAAAATCTTCAATGTATACTTTTAGTTTCTAATTTGAAATTTCTTCTTCTTTTTTTTTTAATTTTTCTCTTTTGCGAATATTGATTATTTATGTAGGGAGAAAAATTCGAGTCAGTTTAATTATTCGACCTGTAAATTTCAAAGTGTTTGAATCAATAATTACCAAGGTGCATTTTTTGTTTTTATTATATTTACGACTTCCATCGACAGAGCTCCGATAGCCTAATGGCTAGACCGTTGGGTTCCAAGCGCGTGGTACTGGGTTCGAGTCCCGGCCGGAACGAAAATCTTCCATGTATAAATTTCTCTTATAATTCGAAGATTTTTTTTTTTTTCAATTTCTTTCTTTTGCAAATATGGATTATTTATGTACGGAAGAAAATTCTGAGTCAGTTTAATCATTCGACCTTTAGATTTCAAAGATTTTAGATCAATAATTACTAAGGTGCATTTTTTGTTTTTATTATAATTAAGTCACCGATCAACAGAGATCCGATAGTATATTGGCGAGAGCGTTGGGCTTCCATGAGTGTCGCCCTGGGTTCAAATCCCAGCCGGAAAGGAATTCTTAAATGCAAATATTTTTTTCTAATTTTAAAATTCTTTTTTTTTATTTTTCCCTTTTGCGAAGTCAGTCAGTCAGTCTGACAGTCAATCAGTCAAGCAATTGGTCATTCAGTCTCAGTCAGTCAGTCCAGTCAGTCAGTCACTCAGTCAGTCAGTTAGTCCTTCAGCCAGTCAGTCAAGCAGTCAGTCATTTAGTCTCAGTCAGTCAGTCATTCAGTCAGTCAGTCAGGCAGTCAGTCAGTCAGTCAGTCGGTCAGTCCTGTGCAGTCAGTTAGTCACTAAAGCAGTCAGTCAGTCTCAGTCAGTCAGTCAGTCAGTCAGTCCAGTCCAGTCTCAGTCAGTCAGTCAGTCAGTCCAGTCCAGTCTCAGTCAGTCAGTCAGTCAGTCTCGGTCAGTCAGTCAGTCAGTCATTCAGTCAGTCAGTCAGTCTGTCAGTCAGTCAGTCAGTCAGCCTTATTCAGTCAGTCTGTCAGTCATCCTTATTCAGTCAGTCTGTCAGTCAGTCAGTCGGTCAGTCCTGTCCAGTCAGTTAGTCAGTCAAGCAGTCAGTCAGGTAGTCAAGCAGTCAGTCAGTCAGTGTCAGTCAGTCATTTAGTCATTCAGTCAGTCAGTGAAATAGCCAGTCAGAGAGTCAAGCAGTCAGTCAGTCAGTCTCAGTCAGTCAGTTAGTCAGTCAGTCAGTCAGTCAGTCAGTCAGTCCAGTCTCAGTCAGTCAGGCAGTTAGTCAGTCAGTCTCGGTCAGTCAGTGAGTCAGTCAGTCAGTATCAGTCAGTCAGTGAGTCAGTCTGTCAGTCAGGCAGTATCAGTCAGGCAGTAAGACTCCGCTCGACAGAACTCCGATAGCCTAATGGCTAGACCGCTGGTCTTCCAAGCGAGTGGCCTGGGTTCGAGTCCCAGCCGGAGCGAATATCTTCAATGTATATATTTCTTTTCTAATTTGAAAATTCTTTTTTTTTCAATTTCTTTCCTTTGCAATTATTGATTATTTATGTAGGGAAGAAAATTCTGAGTCAGTTTAATTTTTCGACACGAAGATTTCAAAGTGTTTAAATAAACAATTACCAAGGTGCATTTTTTGTTTTTATTATATTTAAAACTCCCACCGACAGAGCTCCCATAGTCTAATGGCTAGAGTGTTAGTCTTCCAAGCGAGTGGCCCTGGGTTCGAGTCCCAGCCTGAACGAAAATCTTCAATGTATACTTTTAGTTTCTAATTTGAAATTTCTTCTTCTTTTTTTTTAATTTTTCTCTTTTGCGAATATTGATTATTTATGTAGGGAGAAAAATTCTGAGTCAGTTTAATTATTCGACCTGTAAATTTCAAAGTGTTTGAATCAATAATTACCAAGGTGCATTTTTTGTTTTTATTATATTTAAGACTTCCATCGACAGAGCTCCGATAGCCTAATGGACAGACCGTTGGGTTCCAAGCGCGTGGTACTGTGTTCGAGTCCCGGCCGGAACGAAAATCTTCCATGTATATATTTCTCTTCTAATTTGAAGATTCTTTTTTTTTTCAATTTCTTTCTTTTGCAAATATGGATTATTTATGTACGGAAGAAAATTCTAAGTCAGTTTAATCATTCGATCTTTAGATTTCAAAGATTTTAGATCAATAATTACTAAGGTGCATTTTTTGTTTTTATTATAATTAAGACACCGATCAACAGAGATCCGATAGTATATTGGCGAGAGCGTTGGGCTTCCATGAGTGTCGCCCTGGGTTCAAATCCCAGCCGGAAAGGAAATCTTAAATGCAAATATTTTTTTCTAATTTTATAATTCTTTTTTTTTTATTTTTCCCTTTTGCGAAGTCAGTCAGTCAGTCTGACAGTCAATCAGTCAAGCACTCAGTCATTCAGTCTCAGTCAGTCAGTCCAGTCAGTCAGTCACTCAGTCAGTCAGTTAGTCCTTCAGCCAGTCAGTCAAGCAGTCAGTCATTTAGTCTCAGTCAGTCAGTCATTCAGTTAGTCAGTCAGTCAGGCAGTCAGTCAGTCAGTCAGTCGGTCAGTCCTGTGCAGTCAGTTAGTCACTAAAGCAGTCAGTCAGTCTCAGTCAGTCCAGTCCAGTCTCAGTCAGTCAGTCAGTCAGTCTCGGTCAGTCAGTCAGTCAGTCATTCAGTCAGTCAGTCAGTCAGGCAGTCAGTCAGTCGGTCAGCCTTATTCAGTCAGTCTGTCAGTCAGTCAGTCAGTCAGCCTTATTCAGTCAGTCTGTCAGTCATCCTTATTCAGTCAGTCTGTCAGTCAGTCAGTCGGTCAGTCCTGTCCAGTCAGTTAGTCAGTCAAGCAGTCAGTCAGGTAGTCAAGCAGTCAGTCAGTCAGTGTCAGTCAGTCATTTAGTCATTCAGTCAGTCAGTGAAATAGCCAGTCAGAGAGTCAAGCAGTCAGTCAGTCAGTCTCAGTCAGTCAGTTAGTCAGTCAGTCAGTCAGTCAGTCAGTCAGTCCAGTCTCAGTCAGTCAGGCAGTTAGTCAGTCAGTCTCGGTCAGTCAGTGAGTCAGTCAGTCAGTATCAGTCAGTCAGTGAGTCAGTCTGTCAGTAAGGCAGTATCAGTCAGGCAGTAAGACTCCGCTCGACAGAACTCCGATAGCCTAATGGCTAGACCGCTGGTCTTCCAAGCGAGTGGCCTGGGTTCGAGTCCCAGCCGGAGCGAATATCTTCAATGTATATATTTCTTTTCTAATTTGAAAATTCTTTTTTTTTTCAATTTCTTTCCTTTGCAATTATTGATTATTTATGTAGGGAAGAAAATTCTGAGTCAGTTTAATTTTTCGACACGAAGGTTTCAAAGTGTTTAAATAAACAATTACCAAGGTGCATTTTTTGTTTTTATTATATTTAAAACTCCCACCGACAGAGCTCCCATAGACTAATGGCTAGAGTGTTAGGCTTCCAAGCGAGTGGCCCTGGGTTCGAGTCCCAGCCTGAACGAAAATCTTCAATGTATACTTTTAGTTTCTAATTTGAAATTTCTTCTTCTTTTTTTTTTAATTTTTCTCTTTTGCGAATATTGATTATTTATGTAGGGAGAAAAATTCTGAGTCAGTTTAATTATTCGACCTGTAAATTTCAAAGTGTTTGAATCAATAATTACCAAGGTGCATTTTTTGTTTTTATTATATTTAAGACTTCCATCGACAGAGCTCCGATAGCCTAATGGCTAGACCGTTGGGTTCCAAGCGCGTGGTACTGGGTTCGAGTCCCGGCCGGAACGAAAATCTTCCATGTATGTATTTCTCTTCTAATTTGAAGATTCTTTTTTTTTTCAATTTCTTTCTTTTGCAAATATGGATTATTTATGTACGGAAGAAAATTCTGAGTCAGTTTAATCATTCGACCTTTAGATTTCAAAGATTTTAGATCAATAATTACTAAGGTGCATTTTTTGTTTTTAATATAATTAAGACACCGATCAACAGAGATCCGATAGTATATTGGCGAGAGCGTTGGGCTTCCATGAGTGTCGCCCTGGGTTCAAATCCCAGCCGGAAAGGAAATCTTAAATGCAAATATTTTTTTCTAATTTTATAATTCTTTTTTTTTATTTTTCCCTTTTGCGAAGTCAGTCAGTCAGTCTGACAGTCAATCAGTCAAGCACTCAGTCATTCAGCCTCAGTCAGTCAGTCCAGTCAGTCAGTCACTCAGTCAGTCAGTTAGTCCTTCAGCCAGTCAGTCAAGCAGTCAGTCATTTAGTCTCAGTCAGTCAGTCATTCAGTCAGCCAGTCAGTCAGGCAGTCAGTCAGTCAGTCGGTCAGTCCTGTGCAGTCAGTTAGTCACTAAAGCAGTCAGTCAGTCTCAGTCAGTCAGTCAGTCAGTCAGTCCAGTCCAGTCTCAGTCAGTCAGTCAGTCAGTCAGTCAGTCAGTCAGTCCAGTCCAGTCTCAGTCAGTCAGTCAGTCAGTCTCGGTCAGTCAGTCAGTCAGTCATTCAGTCAGTCAGGCAGTCAGTCAGTCGGTCAGCCTTATTCAGTCAGTCTGTCAGTCAGTCAGTCAGTCAGCCTTATTCAGTCAGTCTGTCAGTCATCCTTATTCAGTCAGTCTGTCAGTCAGTCAGTCGGTCAGTCCTGTCCAGTCAGTTAGTCAGACAAGCAGTCAGTCAGGTAGTCAAGCAGTCAGTCAGTCAGTGTCAGTCAGTCATTTAGTCATTCAGTCAGTCAGTGAAATAGCCAGTCAGAGAGTCAAGCAGTCAGTCAGTCAGTCTCAGTCAGTCATTTAGTCATTCGGTCAGTCAGTGAAATAGCCAGTCAGAGAGTCAAGCAGTCAGTCAGTCAGTCTCAGTCAGTCAGTTAGTCAGTCAGTCAGTCTCAGTCAGTCAGTTAGTCAGTCAGTCAGTCAGTCAGTCAGTCTGTCCAGTCTCAGTCAGTCAGGCAGTTAGTCAGTCAGTCTCGGTCAGTCAGTGAGTCAGTCAGTCAGTATCAGTCAGTCAGTGAGTCAGTCTGTCAGTCAGGCAGTATCAGTCAGGCAGTAAGACTCCGCTCGACAGAACTCCGATAGTCTAATGGCTAGACCACTGGTCTTCCAAGCGAGTGGCCTGGGTTCGAGTCCCAGCCGGAGCGAATATCTTCAATGTATATATTTCTTTTCTAATTTGAAAATTCTTTTTTTTTTCAATTTCTTTCCTTTGCAATTATTGATTATTTATGTAGGGAAGAAAATTCTGAGTCAGTTTAATTTTTCGACACGAAGATTTCAAAGTGTTTAATTAAACAATTACCAAGGTGCATTTTTTGTTTTTATTATATTTAAAACTCCCAACGACAGAGCTCCCATAGACTAATGGCTAGAGTGTTAGGCTTCCAAGCGAGTGGCCCTGGGTTCGAGTCCCAGCCTGAACGAAAATCTTCAATGTATACTTTTAGTTTCTAATTTGAAATTTCTTCTTCTTTTTTTTTTAATTTTTCTCTTTTGCGAATATTGATTTTTTATGTAGGGAGAAAAATTCTGAGTCAGTTTAATTATTCGACCTGTAAATTTCAAAGTGTTTGAATCAATAATTACCAAGGTGCATTTTTTGTTTTTATTATATTTAAGACTTCCATCGGCAGAGCTCCGATAGCCTAATGGCTAGACCGTTGGGTTCCTAGCGCGTGGTACTGGGTTCGAGTCCCGGCCGGAAAGGAAATCTTAAATGCAAATATTTTTTTCTAATTTTATAATTCTTTTCTTTTATTTTTCCCTTTTGCGAAGTCAGTCAGTCAGTCTGACAGTCAATCAGTCAAGCACTCAGTCATTCAGTCTCAGTCAGTCAGTCCAGTCAGTCAGTCACTCAGTCAGTCAGTTAGTCCTTCAGCCAGTCAGTCAAGCAGTCAGTCATTTAGTCTCAGTCAGTCAGTCATTCAGTCAGTCAGTCAGTCAGGCAGTCAGTCAGTCAGTCAGTCGGTCAGTCCTGTGCAGTCAGTTAGTCACTAAAGCAGTCAGTCAGTCTCAGTCAGTCAGTCAGTCAGTCTCGGTCAGTCAGTCAGTCAGTCATTCAGTCAGTCAGTCAGTCAGGCAGTCAGTCAGTCGGTCAGCCTTATTCAGTCAGTCAGTCAGTCAGTCAGTCAGTCAGCCTTATTCAGTCAGTCTGTCAGTCATCCTTATTCAGTCAGTCTGTCAGTCAGTCAGTCGGTCAGTCCTGTCCAGTCAGTTAGTCAGTCAAGCCGTCAGTCAGGTAGTCAAGCAGTCAGTCAGTCAGTGTCAGTCAGTCATTTAGTCATTCAGCCAGTCAGAGAGTCAAGCAGTCAGTCAGTCAGTCTCAGTCAGTCAGTTAGTCAGTCAGTCAGTCAGTCAGTCAGTCAGTCAGTCCAGTCTCAGTCAGTCAGGCAGTTAGTCAGTCAGTCTCGGTCAGTCAGTGAGTCAGTCAGTCAGTATCAGTCAGTCAGTGAGTCAGTCTGTCAGTCAGGCAGTATCAGTCAGGCAGTAAGACTCCGCTCGACAGAACTCCGATAGCCTAATGGCTAGACCGCTGGTCTTCCAAGCGAGTGGCCTGGGTTCGAGTCCCAGCCGGAGCGAATATCTTCAATGTATATATTTCTTTTCTAATTTGAAAATTCTTTTTTTTTTCAATTTCTTTCCTTTGCAATTATTGATTATTTGTGTAGGGAAGAAAATTCTGAGTCAGTTTAATTTTTCGACACGAAGATTTCAAAGTGTTTAAATAAACAATTACCAAGGTGCATTTTTTGTTTTTATTATATTTAAAACTCCCACCGACAGAGCTCCCATAGACTAATGGCTAGAGTGTTAGGCTTCCAAGCGAGTGGCCCTGGGTTCGAGACCCAGCCTGAACGAAAATCTTCAATGTATACTTTTAGTTTCTAATTTGAAATGTCTTCTTCTTTTTTTTTTGATTTTTCTCTTTTGCGAATATTGATTATTTATGTAGGGAGAAAAATTCTGAGTCAGTTTAATTATTCGACCTGTAAATTTCAAAGTGTTTGAATCAATAATTACCAAGGTGCATTTTTTGTTTTTATTATATTTAAGACTTCCATCGACAGAGCTCCGATAGCCTAATGGCTAGACCGTTGGGTTCCAAGCGCGTGGTACTGTGTTCGAGTCCCGGCCGGAACGAAAATCTTCCATGTATATATTTCTCTTCTAATTTGAAGATTCTTTTTTTTTTTCAATTTCTTTCTTTTGCAAATATGGATTATTTATGTACGGAAGAAAATTCTGAGTCAGTTTAATCATTCGACCTTTAGATTTCAAAGATTTTAGATCAATAATTACTAAGGTGCATTTTTTGTTTTTATTATAATTAAGACACCGATCAACAGAGATCCGATAGTATATTGGCGAGAGCGTTGGGCTTCCATGAGTGTCGCCCTGGGTTCAAATCCCAGCCGGAAAGGAAATCTTAAATGCAAATATTTTTTTCTAATTTTATAATTCTTTTTTTTTTATTTTTCCCTTTTGCGAAGTCAGTGAGTCAGTCTGACAGTCAATCAGTCAAGCACTCAGTCATTCAGTCTCAGTCAGTCCAGTCAGTCAGTCACTCAGTCAGTCAGTTAGTCCTTCATCCAGTCAGTCAAGCAGTCAGTCATTTAGTCTCAGTCAGTCAGTCATTCAGTCAGTCAGTCATTCAGGCAGTCAGTCAGTCAGTCAGTCGGTCAGTCCTGTGCACTCAGTTAGTCACTAAAGCAGTCAGTCAGTCTCAGTCAGTCAGTCAGTCAGTCAGTCCAGTCCAGTCTCAGTCAGTCAGTCAGTCAGTCAGTCCAGTCCAGTCTCAGTCAGTCAGTCAGTCAGTCTCGGTCAGTCAGTCAGTCAGTCATTCAGTCAGTCAGTCAGTCAGGCAGTCACTCAGTCGGTCAGCCTTATTCAGTCAGTCTGTCAGTCAGTCAGTCAGTCAGCCTTATTCAGTCAGTCTGTCAGTCATCCTTATTCAGTCAGTCTGTCAGTCAGTCAGTCGGTCAGTCCTGTCCAGTCAGTTAGTCAGTCAAGCAGTCAGTCAGGTAGTCAAGCAGTCAGTCAGTCAGTGTCAGTCAGTCATTTAGTCATTCAGTCAGTCAGTGAAATAGCCAGTCAGAGAGTCAAGCAGTCAGTGAGTCAGTCTCAGTCAGTCAGTTAGTCAGTCAGTCAGTCAGTCAGTCAGTCAGTCCAGTCTCAGTCAGTCAGGCAGTTAGTCAGTCAGTCTCGGTCAGTCAGTGAGTCAGTCAGTCAGTATCAGTCAGTCAGTGAGTCAGTCTGTCAGTCAGGCAGTATCAGTCAGGCAGTAAGACTCCGCTCGACAGAACTCCGATAGCCTAATGGCTAGACCACTGGTCTTCCAAGCGAGTGGCCTGGGTTCGAGTCCCAGCCGGAGCGAATATCTTCAATGTATATATTTCTTTTCTAATTTGAAAATTCTTTTTTTTTTCAATTTCTTTCCTTTGCAATTATTGATTATTTATGTAGGGAAGAAAATTCTGAGTCAGTTTAATTTTTCGACACGAAGATTTCAAAGTGTTTAAATAAACAATTACCAAGGTGCATTTTTTGTTTTTATTATATTTAAAACTCCCACCGAGAGAGCTCCCATAGACTAATGGCTAGAGTGTTAGGTTTCCAAGCGAGTGGCCCTGGGTTCGAGTCCCAGCCTGAACGAAAATCTTCAATGTATACTTTTAGTTTCTAATTTGAAATTTCTTCTTCTTTTTTTTTTAATTTTTCTCTTTTGCGAATATTGATTATTTATGTAGGGAGAAAAATTCGAGTCAGTTTAATTATTCGACCTGTAAATTTCAAAGTGTTTGAATCAATAATTACCAAGGTGCATTTTTTGTTTTTATTATATTTACGACTTCCATCGACAGAGCTCCGATAGCCTAATGGCTAGACCGTTGGGTTCCAAGCGCGTGGTACTGGGTTCGAGTCCCGGCCGGAACGAAAATCTTCCATGTATAAATTTCTCTTATAATTTGAAGATTTTTTTTTTTCAATTTCTTTCTTTTGCAAATATGGATTATTTATGTACGGAAGAAAATTCTGAGTCAGTTTAATCATTCGACCTTTAGATTTCAAAGATTTTAGATCAATAATTACTAAGGTGCATTTTTTGTTTTTATTATAATTAAGACACCGATCAACAGAGATCCGATAGTATATTGGCGAGAGCGTTGGGCTTCCATGAGTGTCGCCCTGGGTTCAAATCCCAGCCGGAAAGGAATTCTTAAATGCAAATATTTTTTTCTAATTTTAAAATTCTTTTTTTTTTATTTTTCCCTTTTGCGAAGTCAGTCAGTCAGTCTGACAGTCAATCAGTCAAGCAATTGGTCATTCAGTCTCAGTCAGTCAGTCCAGTCAGTCAGTCACTCAGTCAGTCAGTTAGTCCTTCAGCCAGTCAGTCAAGCAGTCAGTCATTTAGTCTCAGTCAGTCAGTCATTCAGTCAGTCAGTCAGTCAGTCAGTCGGTCAGTCCTGTGCAGTCAGTTAGTCACTAAAGCAGTCAGTCAGTCTCAGTCAGTCAGTCCAGTCCAGTCTCAGTCAGTCAGTCAGTCAGTCCAGTCCAGTCTCAGTCAGTCAGTCAGTCAGTCTCGGTCAGTCAGTCAGTCAGTCTGTCAGTCAGTCAGTCAGTCAGCCTTATTCAGTCAGTCTGTCAGTCATCCTTATTCAGTCAGTCTGTCAGTCAGTCAGTCGGTCAGTCCTGTCCAGTCAGTTAGTCAGTCAAGCAGTCAGTCAGGTAGTCAAGCAGTCAGTCAGTCAGTGTCAGTCAGTCATTTAGTCATTCAGTCAGTCAGTGAAATAGCCAGTCAGAGAGTCAAGCAGTCAGTCAGTCAGTCTCAGTCAGTCAGTTAGTCAGTCAGTCAGTCAGTCAGTCAGTCAGTCCAGTCTCAGTCAGTCAGGCAGTTAGTCAGTCAGTCTCGGTCAGTCAGTGAGTCAGTCAGTCAGTATCAGTCAGTCAGTGAGTCAGTCTGTCAGTCAGGCAGTATCAGTCAGGCAGTAAGACTCCGCTCGACAGAACTCCGATAGCCTAATGGCTAGACTGCTGGTCTTCCAAGCGAGTGGCCTGGGTTCGAGTCCCAGCCGGAGCGAATATCTTCAATGTATATATTTCTTTTCTAATTTGAAAATTCTTTTTTTTCAATTTCTTTCCTTTGCAATTATTGATTATTTATGCAGGGAAGAAAATTCTGAGTCAGTTTAATTTTTCGACACGAAGATTTCAAAGTGTTTAAATAAACAATTACCAAGGTGCATTTTTTGTTTTTATTATATTTAAAACTCCCACCGAGAGAGCTCCCATAGACTAATGGCTAGAGTGTTAGGCTTCCAAGCGAGTGGCCCTGGGTTCGAGTCCCAGCCTGAACGAAAATCTTCAATGTATACTTTTAGTTTCTAATTTGAAATTTCTTCTTCTTTTTTTTTAATTTTTCTCTTTTGCGAATATTGATTATTTATGTAGGGAGAAAAATTCTGAGTCAGTTTAATTATTCGACCTGTAAATTTCAAAGTGTTTGAATCAATAATTACCAAGGTGCATTTTTTGTTTTTATTATATTTAAGACTTCCATCGACAGAGCTCCGATAGCCTAATGGCTAGACCGTTGGGTTCCAAGCGCGTGGTACTGTGTTCGAGTCCCGGCCGGAACGAAAATCTTCCATGTATATATTTCTCTTCTAATTTGAAGATTCTTTTTTTTTTCAATTTCTTTCTTTTGCAAATATGGATTATTTATGTACGGAAGAAAATTCTGAGTCAGTTTAATCATTCGACCTTTAGATTTCAAAGATTTTAGATCAATAATTACTAAGGTGCATTTTTTGTTTTTATTATAATTAAGACACCGATCAACAGAGATCCGATAGTATATTGGCGAGAGCGTTGGGCTTCCATGAGTGTCGCCCTGGGTTCAAATCCCAGCCGGAAAGGAAATCTTAAATGCAAATATTTTTTTCTAATTTTATAAATCTTTTTTTTTTATTTTTCCCTTTTGCGAAGTCAGTCAGTCAGTCTGACAGTCAGTCAGTCAAGACTCAGTCATTCAGTCTCAGTCAGTCAGTCCAGTCAGTCAGTCACTCAGTCAGTCAGTTAGTCCTTCAGCCAGTCAGTCAAGCAGTCAGTCATTTAGTCTCAGTCAGTCAGTCATTCAGTTAGTCAGTCAGTCAGGCAGTCAGTCAGTCAGTCAGTCGGTCAGTCCTGTGCAGTCAGTTAGTCACTAAAGCAGTCAGTCAGTCTCAGTCAGTCAGTCAGTCAGTCAGTCCAGTCCAGTCTCAGTCAGTCAGTCAGTCAGTCTCGGTCAGTCAGTCAGTCAGTCATTCATTCAGTCAGTCAGTCAGGCAGTCAGTCAGTCGGTCAGCCTTATTCAGTCAGTCTGTCAGTCAGTCAGTCAGTCAGCCTTATTCAGTCAGTCTGTCAGTCATCCTTATTCAGTCAGTCTGTCAGTCAGTCAGTCGGTCAGTCCTGTCCAGTCAGTTAGTCAGTCAAGCAGTCAGTCAGGTAGTCAAGCAGTCAGTCAGTCAGTGTCAGTCAGTCATTTAGTCATTCAGTCAGTCAGTGAAATAGCCAGTCAGAGAGTCAAGCAGTCAGTCAGTCAGTCTCAGTCAGTCAGTTAGTCAGTCAGTCAGTCAGTCAGTCCAGTCTCAGTCAGTCAGGCAGTTAGTCAGTCAGTCTCGGTCAGTCAGTGAGTCAGTCAGTCAGTATCAGTCAGTCAGTGAGTCAGTCTGTCAGTCAGGCAGTATCAGTCAGGCAGTAAGACTCCGCTCGACAGAACTCCGATAGCCTAATGGCTAGACCGCTGGTCTTCCATGCGAGTGGCCTGGGTTCGAGTCCCAGCCGGAGCGAATATCTTCAATGTATATATTTCTTTTCTAATTTGAAAATTCTTTTTTTTTCAATTTCTTTCCTTTGCAATTATTGATTATTTATGTAGGGAAGAAAATTCTGAGTCAGTTTAATTTTTCGACACGAAGATTTCAAAGTTTTTAAATAAACAATTACCAAGGTGCATTTTTTGTTTTTATTATATTTAAAACTCCCACCGACAGAGCTCCCATAGTCTAATGGCTAGAGTGTTACTCTTCCAAGCGAGTGGCCCTGGGTTCGAGTCCCAGCCTGAACGAAAATCTTCAATGTATACTTTTAGTTTCTAATTTGAAATTTCTTCTTCTTTTTTTTTAATTTTTCTCTTTTGCGAATATTGATTATTTATGTAGGGAGAAAAATTCTGAGTCAGTTTAATTATTCGACCTGTAAATTTCAAAGTGTTTGAATCAATAATTACCAAGGTGCATTTTTTGTTTTTATTATATTTAAGACTTCCATCGACAGAGCTCCGATAGCCTAATGGCCAGACCGTTGGGTTCCAAGCGCGTGGTACTGTGTTCGAGTCCCGGCCGGAACGAAAATCTTCCATGTATATATTTCTCTTCTAATTTGAAGATTCTTTTTTTTTCAATTTCTTTCTTTTGCAAATATGGATTATTTATGTACGGAAGAAAATTCTAAGTCAGTTTAATCATTCGATCTTTAGATTTCAAAGATTTTAGATCAATAATTACTAAGGTGCATTTTTTGTTTTTATTATAATTAAGACACCGATCAACAGAGATCCGATAGTATATTGGCGAGAGCGTTGGGCTTCCATGAGTGTCGACCTGGGTTCAAATCCCAGCCGGAAAGGAAATCTTAAATGCAAATATTTTTTTCTAATTTTATAATTCTTTTTTTTTTATTTTTCCCTTTTGCGAAGTCAGTCAGTCAGTCTGACAGTCAATCAGTCAAGCACTCAGTCATTCAGTCTCAGTCAGTCAGTCCAGTCAGTCAGTCACTCAGTCAGTCAGTTAGTCCTTCAGCCAGTCAGTCAAGCAGTCAGTCATTTAGTCTCAGTCAGTCAGTCATTCAGTTAGTCAGTCAGTCAGGCAGTCAGTCAGTCAGTCAGTCGGTCAGTCCTGTGCAGTCAGTTAGTCACTAAAGCAGTCAGTCAGTCTCAGTCAGTCAGTCAGTCAGTCAGTCCAGTCCAGTCTCAGTCAGTCAGTCAGTCAGTCTCGGTCAGTCAGTCAGTCAGTCATTCAGTCAGTCAGTCAGTCAGGCAGTCAGTCAGTCGGTCAGCCTTATTCAGTCAGTCTGTCAGTCAGTCAGTCAGTCATCCTTATTCAGTCAGTCATCCTTATTCAGTCAGTCTGTCAGTCAGTCAGTCGGTCAGTCCTGTCCAGTCAGTTAGTCAGTCAAGCAGTCAGTCAGGTAGTCAAGCAGTCAGTCAGTCAGTGTCAGTCAGTCATTTAGTCATTCAGTCAGTCAGTGAAATAGCCAGTCAGAGAGTCAAGCAGTCAGTCAGTCAGTCTCAGTCAGTCAGTTAGTCAGTCAGTCAGTCAGACAGTCAGTCAGTCCAGTCTCAGTCAGTCAGGCAGTTAGTCAGTCAGTCTCGGTCAGTCAGTGAGTCAGTCAGTCAGTATCAGTCAGTCAGTATCAGTCAGTCAGTGAGTCAGTCTGTCAGTCAGGCAGTATCAGTCAGGCAGTAAGACTCCGCTCGACAGAACTCCGATAGCCTAATGGCTAGACCGCTGGTCTTCCAAGCGAGTGGCCTGGGTTCGAGTCCCAGCCGGAGCGAATATCTTCAATGTATATATTTCTTTTCTAATTTGAAAATTCTTTTTTTTTCAATTTCTTTCCTTTGCAATTATTGATTATTTATGTAGGGAAGAAAATTCTGAGTCAGTTTAATTTTTCGACACGAAGATTTCAAAGTGTTTAAATAAACAATTACCAAGGTGCATTTTTTGTTTTTATTATATTTAAAACTCCCACCGACAGAGCTCCCATAGACTAATGGCTAGAGTGTTAGGCTTCCAAGCGAGTGGCCCTGGGTTCGAGTCCCAGCCTGAACGAAAATCTTCAATGTATACTTTTAGTTTCCAATTTGAAATTTCTTCTTCTTTTTTTTTAATTTTTCTCTTTTGCGAATATTGATTATTTATGTAGGGAGAAAAATTCTGAGTCAGTTTAATTATTCGACCTGTAAATTCCAAAGTGTTTGAATCAATAATTACCAAGGTGCATTTTTTGTTTTTATTATATTTAAGACTTCCATCGACAGAGCTCCGATAGCCTAATGGCTAGACCGTTGGGTTCCAAGCGCGTGGTACTGTGTTCGAGTCCCGGCCGGAACGAAAATCTTCCATGTATATATTTCTCTTCTAATTTGAAGATTCTTTTTTTTTTCAATTTCTTTCTTTTGCAAATATGGATTATTTATGTACGGAAGAAAATTCTGAGTCAGTTTAATCATTCGACCTTTAGATTTCAAAGATTTTAGATCAATAATTACTAAGGTGCATTTTTTGTTTTTATTATAATTAAGACACCGATCAACAGAGATCCGATAGTATATTGGCGAGAGCGTTGGGCTTCCATGAGTGTCGCCCTGGGTTCAAATCCCAGCCGGAAAGGAAATCTTAAATGCAAATATTTTTTTCTAATTTTATAATTCTTTTTTTTTTATTTTTCCCTTTTGCGAAGTCAGTCAGTCAGTCTGACAGTCAGTCAGTCAAGCACTCAGTCATTCAGTCTCAGTCAGTCAGTCCAGTCAGTCAGTCACTCAGTCAGTCAGTTAGTCCTTCAGCCAGTCAGTCAAGCAGTCAGTCATTTAGTCTCAGTCAGTCAGTCATTCAGTTAGTCAGTCAGTCAGGCAGTCAGTCAGTCAGTCAGTCGGTCAGTCCTGTGCAGTCAGTTAGTCACTAAAGCAGTCAGTCAGTCTCAGTCAGTCAGTCAGTCAGTCAGTCCAGTCCAGTCTCAGTCAGTCAGTCTCGGTCAGTCAGTCATTCAGTCAGTCAGTCAGTCAGGCAGTCAGTCAGTCGGTCAGCCTTATTCAGTCAGTCTGTCAGTCAGTCAGTCAGTCAGCCTTATTCAGTCAGTCTGTCAGTCATCCTTATTCAGTCAGTCTGTCAGTCAGTCAGTCGGTCAGTCCTGTCCAGTCAGTTAGTCAGTCAAGCAGTCAGTCAGGTAGTCAAGCAGTCAGTCAGTCAGTGTCAGTCAGTCATTTAGTCATTCAGTCAGTCAGTGAAATAGCCAGTCAGAGAGTCAAGCAGTCAGTCAGTCAGTCTCAGTCAGTCAGTTAGTCAGTCAGTCAGTCAGTCAGTCAGTCAGTCCAGTCTCAGTCAGTCAGGCAGTTAGTCAGTCAGTCTCGGTCAGTCAGTGAGTCAGTCAGTCAGTATCAGTCAGTCAGTGAGTCAGTCTGTCAGTAAGGCAGTATCAGTCAGGCAGTAAGACTCCGCTCGACAGAACTCCGATAGCCTAATGGCTAGACCGCTGGTCTTCCAAGCGAGTGGCCTGGGTTCGAGTCCCAGCCGGAGCGAATATCTTCAATGTATATATTTCTTTTCTAATTTGAAAATTCTTTTTTTTTTCAATTTCTTTCCTTTGCAATTATTGATTATTTATGTAGGGAAGAAAATTCTGAGTCAGTTTAATTTTTCGACACGAAGGTTTCAAAGTGTTTAAATAAACAATTACCAAGGTGCATTTTTTGTTTTTATTATATTTAAAACTCCCACCGACAGAGCTCCCATAGACTAATGGCTAGAGTGTTAGGCTTCCAAGCGAGTGGCCCTGGGTTCGAGTCCCAGCCTGAACGAAAATCTTCAATGTATACTTTTAGTTTCTAATTTGAAATTTCTTCTTCTTTTTTTTTAATTTTTCTCTTTTGCGAATATTGATTATTTATGTAGGGAGAAAAATTCTGAGTCAGTTTAATTATTCGACCTGTAAATTTCAAAGTGTTTGAATCAATAATTACCAAGGTGCATTTTTTGTTTTTATTATATTTAAGACTTCCATCGACAGAGCTCCGATAGCCTAATGGCTAGACCGTTGGGTTCCAAGCGCGTGGTACTGGGTTCGAGTCCCGGCCGGAACGAAAATCTTCCATGTATGTATTTCTCTTCTAATTTGAAGATTCTTTTTTTTTTTCAATTTCTTTCTTTTGCAAATATGGATTATTTATGTACGGAAGAAAATTCTGAGTCAGTTTAATCATTCGACCTTTAGATTTCAAAGATTTTAGATCAATAATTACTAAGGTGCATTTTTTGTTTTTAATATAATTAAGACACCGATCAACAGAGATCCGATAGTATATTGGCAAGAGCGTTGGGCTTCCATGAGTGTCGCCCTGGGTTCAAATCCCAGCCGGAAAGGAAATCTTAAATGCAAATATTTTTTTCTAATTTTATAATTCTTTTTTTTTTATTTTTCCCTTTTGCGAAGTCAGTCAGTCAGTCTGACAGTCAATCAGTCAAGCACTCAGTCATTCAGCCTCAGTCAGTCAGTCCAGTCAGTCAGTCACTCAGTCAGTCAGTTAGTCCTTCAGCCAGTCAGTCAAGCAGTCAGTCATTTAGCCTCAGTCAGTCAGTCATTCAGTCAGCCAGTCAGTCAGGCAGTCAGTCAGTCAGTCGGTCAGTCCTGTGCAGTCAGTTAGTCACTAAAGCAGTCAGTCAGTCTCAGTCAGTCAGTCAGTCAGTCAGTCCAGTCCAGTCTCAGTCAGTCAGTCAGTCAGTCAGTCAGTCAGTCAGTCCATTCCAGTCTCAGTCAGTCAGTCAGTCAGTCTCGGTCAGTCAGTCAGTCAGTCATTCAGTCAGTCAGTCAGTCAGGCAGTCAGTCAGTCGGTCAGCCTTATTCAGTCAGTCTGTCAGTCAGTCAGTCAGTCAGCCTTATTCAGTCAGTCTGTCAGTCATCCTTATTCAGTCAGTCTGTCAGTCAGTCAGTCGGTCAGTCCTGTCCAGTCAGTTAGTCAGACAAGCAGTCAGTCAGGTAGTCAAGCAGTCAGTCAGTCAGTGTCAGTCAGTCATTTAGTCATTCAGTCAGTCAGTGAAATAGCCAGTCAGAGAGTCAAGCAGTCAGTCAGTCAGTCTCAGTCAGTCAGTTAGTCAGTCAGTCAGTCAGTCAGTCAGTCAGTCCAGTCTCAGTCAGTCAGGCAGTTAGTCAGTCAGTCTCGGTCAGTCAGTGAGTCAGTCAGTCAGTATCAGTCAGTCAGTGAGTCAGTCTGTCAGTCAGGCAGTATCAGTCAGGCAGTAAGACTCCGCTCGACAGAACTCCGATAGCCTAATGGCTAGACCGCTGGTCTTCCAAGCGAGTGGCCTGGGTTCGAGTCCCAGCCGGAGCGAATATCTTCAATGTATATATTTCTTTTCTAATTTGAAAATTCTTTTTTTTTCAATTTCTTTCCTTTGCAAATATTGATTATTTATGTAGGGAAGAAAATTCTGAGTCAGTTTAATTTTTCGACACGAAGATTTGAAAGTGTTTAAATAAACAATTACCAAGGTGCATTTTTTGTTTTTATTATATTTAAAACTCCCACCGACAGAGCTCCCATAGACTAATGGCTAGAGTGTTAGGCTTCCAAGCGAGTGGCCCTGGGTTCGAGTCCCAGCCTGAACGAAAATCTTCAATGTATACTTTTAGTTTCTAATTTGAAATTTCTTCTTCTTTTTTTTTTTAATTTTTCTCTTTTGCGAATATTGATTATTTATGTAGGGAGAAAAATTCTGAGTCAGTTTAATTATTCGACCTGTAAATTTCAAAGTGTTTGAATCAATAATTACCAAGGTGCATTTTTTGTTTTTATTATATTTAAGACTTCCATCGACAGAGCTCCGATAGCCTAATGGCTAGACCGTTGGGTTCCAAGCGCGTGGTACTGTGTTCGAGTCCCGGCCGGAACGAAAATCTTCCATGTATATATTTCTCTTCTAATTTGAAGATTCTTTTTTTTTTCAATTTCTTTCTTTTGCAAATATGGATTATTTATGTACGGAAGAAAATTCTGAGTCAGTTTAATCATTCGACCTTTAGATTTCAAAGATTTTAGATCAATAATTCCTAAGGTGCATTTTTTGTTTTTATTATAATTAAGACACCGATCAACAGAGATCCGATAGTATATTGGCGAGAGCGTTGGGCTTCCATGAGTGTCGCCCTGGGTTCAAATCCCAGCCGGAAAGGAAATCTTAAATGCAAATATTTTTTTCTAATTTTATAATTCTTTTTTTTTTATTTTTCCCTTTTGCGAAGTCAGTCAGTCAGTCTGACAGTCAATCAGTCAAGCACTCAGTCATTCAGCCTCAGTCAGTCAGTCCAGTCAGTCAGTCACTCAGTCAGTCAGTTAGTCCTTCAGCCAGTCAGTCAAGCAGTCAGTCATTTAGTCTCAGTCAGTCAGTCATTCAGTCAGTCAGTTAGTCCTTCAGCCAGTCAGTCAAGCAGTCAGTCATTTAGTCTCAGTCAGTCAGTCATTCAGTCAGCCAGTCAGTCAGGCAGTCAGTCAGTCAGTCGGTCAGTCCTGTGCAGTCAGTTAGTCACTAAAGCAGTCAGTCAGTCTCAGTGAGTCAGTCAGTCAGTCAGTCCAGTCCAGTCTCAGTCAGTCAGTCAGTCAGTCTCGGTCAGTCAGTCAGTCAGTCATTCAGTCAACCAGTCAGTCAGGCAGTCAGTCAGTCGGCCAGCCTTATTCAGTCAGTCTGTCAGTCAGTCAGCCTTATTCAGTCAGTCTGTCAGTCATCCTTATTCAGTCAGTCTGTCAGTCGGTCAGTCCTGTCCAGTCAGTTAGTCAGACAAGCAGTCAGTCAGGTAGTCAAGCAGTCAGTCAGTCAGTGTCAGTCAGTCATTTAGTCATTCAGTCAGTCAGTGAAATAGCCAGTCAGAGAGTCAAGCAGTCAGTCAGTCAGTCTCAGTCAGTCAGTTAGTCAGTCAGTCAGTCAGTCAGTCAGTCAGTCCAGTCTCAGTCAGTGAGGCAGTTAGTCAGTCAGTCTCGGTCAGTCAGTGAGTCAGTCAGTCAGTATCAGTCAGTCAGTGAGTCAGTCTGTCAGTCAGGCAGTATCAGTCAGGCAGTAAGACTCCGCTCGACAGAACTCCGATAGCCTAATGGCTAGACCGCTGGTCTTCCAAGCGAGTGGCCTGGGTTCGAGTCCCAGCCGGAGCGAATATCTTCAATGTATATATTTCTTTTCTAATTTGAAAATTCTTTTTTTTTCAATTTCTTTCCTTTGCAAATATTGATTATTTATGTAGGGAAGAAAATTCTGAGTCAGTTTAATTTTTCGACACGAAGATTTGAAAGTGTTTAAATAAACAATTACCAAGGTGCATTTTTTGTTTTTATTATATTTAAAACTCCCACCGACAGAGCTCCCATAGACTAATGGCTAGAGTGTTAGGCTTCCAAGCGAGTGGCCCTGGGTTCGAGTCCCAGCCTGAACGAAAATCTTCAATGTATACTTTTAGTTTCTAATTTGAAATTTCTTCTTCTTTTTTTTTTTAATTTTTCTCTTTTGCGAATATTGATTATTTATGTAGGGAGAAAAATTCTGAGTCAGTTTAATTATTCGACCTGTAAATTTCAAAGTGTTTGAATCAATAATTACCAAGGTGCATTTTTTGTTTTTATTATATTTAAGACTTCCATCGACAGAGCTCCGATAGCCTAATGGCTAGACCGTTGGGTTCCAAGCGCGTGGTACTGTGTTCGAGTCCCGGCCGGAACGAAAATCTTCCATGTATATATTTCTCTTCTAATTTGAAGATTTTTTTTTTTTCAATTTCTTTCTTTTGCAAATATGGATTATTTATGTACGGAAGAAAATTCTGAGTCAGTTTAATCATTCGACCTTTAGATTTCAAAGATTTTTGATCAATAATTCCTAAGGTGCATTTTTTGTTTTTATTATAATTAAGACACCGATCAACAGAGATCCGATAGTATATTGGCGAGAGCGTTGGGCTTCCATGAGTGTCGCCCTGGGTTCAAATCCCAGCCGGAAAGGAAATCTTAAATGCAAATATTTTTTTCTAATTTTATAATTCTTTTTTTTTTATTTTTCCCTTTTGCGAAGTCAGTCAGTCAGTCTGACAGTCAATCAGTCAAGCACTCAGTCATTCAGCCTCAGTCAGTCAGTCCAGTCAGTCAGTCACTCAGTCAGTCAGTTAGTCCTTCAGCCAGTCAGTCAAGCAGTCAGTCATTTAGTCTCAGTCAGTCAGTCATTCAGTCAGCCAGTCAGTCAGGCAGTCAGTCAGTCAGTCGGTCAGTCCTGTGTAGTCAGTTAGTCACTAAAGCAGTCAGTCAGTCTCAGTGAGTCAGTCAGTCAGTCAGTCCAGTCCAGTCTCAGTCAGTCAGTCAGTCAGTCTCGGTCAGTCAGTCAGTCAGTCATTCAGTCAGTCAGTCAGTCAGGCAGTCAGTCAGTCGGCCAGCCTTATTCAGTCAGTCTGTCAGTCAGTCAGTCAGTCAGCCTTATTCAGTCAGTCTGTCAGTCATCCTTATTCAGTCAGTCTGTCAGTCAGTCAGTCGGTCAGTCCTGTCCAGTCAGTTAGTCAGACAAGCAGTCAGTCAGGTAGTCAAGCAGTCAGTCAGTCAGTGTCAGTCAGTCATTTAGTCATTCAGTCAGTCAGTGAAATAGCCAGTCAGAGAGTCAAGCAGTCAGTCAGTCAGTCAGTCAGTCAGTCAGTCAGTCCAGTCTCAGTCAGTCAGGCAGTTAGTCAGTCAGTCTCGGTCAGTCAGTGAGTCAGTCAGTCAGTATCAGTCAGTCAGTGAGTCAGTCTGTCAGTCAGGCAGTATCAGTCAGGCAGTAAGACTCCGCTCGACAGAACTCCGATAGCCTAATGGCTAGACCGCTGGTCTTCCAAGCGAGTGGCCTGGGTTCGAGTCCCAGCCGGAGCGAATATCCTCAATGTATATATTTCTTTTCTAATTTGAAAATTCTTTTTTTTTCAATTTCTTTCCTTTGCAAATATTGATTATTTATGTAGGGAAGAAAATTCTGAGTCAGTTTAATTTTTCGACACGAAGATTTGAAAGTGTTTAAATAAACAATTACCAAGGTGCATTTTTTGTTTTTATTATATTTAAAACTCCCACCGACAGAGCTCCCATAGACTAATGGCTAGAGTGTTAGGCTTCCAAGCGAGTGGCCCTGGGTTCGAGTCCCAGCCTGAACGAAAATCTTCAATGTATACTTTTAGTTTCTAATTTGAAATTTCTTCTTCTTTTTTTTTTTTTAATTTTTCTCTTTTGCGAATATTGATTATTTATGTAGTTAGAAAAATTCTGAGTCAGTTTAATTATTCGACCTGTAAATTTCAAAGTGTTTGAATCAATAATTACCAAGGTGCATTTTTTGTTTTTATTATATTTAAGACTTCCATCGACAGAGCTCCGATAGCCTAATGGCTAGACCGTTGGGTTCCAAGCGCGTGGTACTGTGTTCGAGTCCCGGCCGGAACGAAAATCTTCCATGTATATATTTCTCTTCTAATTTGAAGATTCTTTTTTTTTTCAATTTCTTTCTTTTGCAAATATGGATTATTTATGTACGGAAGAAAATTCTGAGTCAGTTTAATCATTCGACCTTTAGATTTCAAAGATTTTAGATCAATAATTCCTAAGGTGCATTTTTTGTTTTTATTATAATTAAGACACCGATCAACAGAGATCCGATAGTATATTGGCGAGAGCGTTGGGCTTCCATGAGTGTCGACCTGGGTTCAAATCCCAGCCGGAAAGGAAATCTTCAATGCAAATATTTTTTTCTAATTTTATAATTCTTTTTTTTTTATTTTTCCCTTTTGCGAAGTCAGTCAGTCAGTCTGACAGTCAATCAGTCAAGCACTCAGTCATTCAGTCTCAGTCAGTCAGTCCAGTCAGTCAGTCACTCAGTCAGTCAGTTAGTCCTTCAGCCAGTCAGTCATTTAGTCTCAGTCAGTCAGTCATTCAGTCAGTCAGTCAGTCAGGCAGTCAGTCAGTCAGTCAGTCGGTCAGTCCTGTGCAGTCAGTTAGTCACTAAAGCAGTCAGTCAGTCTCAGTCAGTCAGTCAGTCAGTCAGTCCAGTCCAGTCTCAGTCAGTCAGTCAGTCATTCAGTCAGTCAGTCAGTCAGGCAGTCAGTCAGTCGGTCAGCCTTATTCAGTCAGTCAGTCAGTCAGTCAGTCAGTCAGCCTTATTCAGTCAGTCTGTCAGTCATCCTTATTCAGTCAGTCTGTCAGTCAGTCAGTCGGTCAGTCCTGTCCAGTCAGTTAGTCAGTCAAGCAGTCAGTCAGGTAGTCAAGCAGTCAGTCAGTCAGTGTCAGTCAGTCATTTAGTCATTCAGTCAGTCAGTGAAAAAGCCAGTCAGAGAGTCAAGCAGTCAGTCAGTCAGTCTCAGTCAGTCAGTTAGTCAGTCAGTCAGTCAGTCAGTCAGTCAGTCCAGTCTCAGTCAGTCAGGCAGTTAGTCAGTCAGTCTCGGTCAGTCAGTGAATCAGTCAGTCAGTATCAGTCAGTCAGTGAGTCAGTCTGTCAGTCAGGCAGTATCAGTCAGGCAGTAAGACTCCGCTCGACAGAACTCCGATAGCCTAATGGCTAGACCACTGGTCTTCCAAGCGAGTGGCCTGGGTTCGAGTCCCAGCCGGAGCGAATATCTTCAATGTATATATTTCTTTTCTAATTTGAAAATTCTTTTTTTTTTCAATTTCTTTCCTTTGCAATTATTGATTATTTATGTAGGGAAGGAAATTCTGAGTCAGTTTAATTTTTCGACACGAAGATTTCAAAGTGTTTAAATAAACAATTACCAAGGTGCATTTTTTGTTTTTATTATATTTAAAACTCCCACCGAGAGAGCTCCCATAGACTAATGGCTAGAGTGTTAGGTTTCCAAGCGAGTGGCCCTGGGTTCGAGTCCCAGCCTGAACGAAAATCTTCAATGTATACTTTTAGTTTCTAATTTGAAATTTCTTCTTCTTTTTTTTTTTAATTTTTCTCTTTTGCGAATATTGATTATTTATGTAGGGAGAAAAATTCTGAGTCAGTTTAATTATTCGACCTGTAAATTTCAAAGTGTTTGAATCAATAATTACCAAGGTGCATTTTTTGTTTTTATTATATTTACGACTTCCATCGACAGAGCTCCGATAGCCTAATGGCTAGACCGTTGGGTTCCAAGCGCGTGGTACTGGGTTCGAGTCCCGGCCGGAACGAAAATCTTCCATGTATATATTTCTCTTCTAATTTGAAGATTCTTTTTTTTTCAATTTCTTTCTTTTGCAAATATGGATTATTTATGTACGGAAGAAAATTCTGAGTCAGTTTAATCATTCGACCTTTAGATTTCAAAGATTTTAGATCAATAATTACTAAGGTGCATTTTTTGTTTTTATTATAATTAAGACACCGATCAACAGAGATCCGATAGTATATTGGCGAGAGCGTTGGGCTTGCATGAGTGTCGCCCTGGGTTCAAATCCCAGCCGGAAAGGAAATCTTAAATGCAAATATTTTTTTCTAATTTTATAATTCTTTTTTTTTTATTTTTCCCTTTTGCGAAGTCAGTCAGTCAGTCTGACAGTCAATCAGTCAAGCACTCAGTCATTCAGTCTCAGTCAGTCAGTCCAGTCAGTCAGTCACTCAGTCAGTCAGTTAGTCCTTCAGCCAGTCAGTCAAGCAGTCAGTCATTTAGTCTCAGTCAGTCAGTCATTCAGTCAGTCAGTCAGTCAGGCAGTCAGTCAGTCGGTCAGTCCTGTGCAGTCAGTTAGTCACTAAAGCAGTCAGTCAGTCTCAGTCAGTCAGTCAGTCAGTCAGTCCAGTCCAGTCTCAGTCAGTCAGTCTCGGTCAGTCAGTCAGTCAGTCATTCAGTCAGTCAGTCAGTCAGGCAGTCAGTCAGTTTGTCAGCCTTATTCAGTCAGTCTGTCAGTCAGTCAGTCAGTCAGCCTTATTCAGTCAGTCTGTCAGTCATCCTTATTCAGTCAGTCTGTCAGTCAGTCAGTCGGTCAGTCCTGTCCAGTCAGTTAGTCAGTCAAGTAGTCAGTCAGGTAGTCAAGCAGTCAGTCAGTCAGTGTCAGTCAGTCATTTAGTCATTCAGTCAGTCAGTGAAATAGCCAGTCAGAGAGTCAAGCAGTCAGTCAGTCAGTCTCAGTCAGTCAGTTAGTCAGTCAGTCAGTCAGTCAGTCCAGTCTCAGTCAGTCAGGCAGTTAGTCAGTCAGTCTCGGTCAGTCAGTGAGTCAGTCAGTCAGTATCAGTCAGTCAGTGAGTCAGTCTGTCAGTCAGGCAGTATCAGTCAGGCAGTAAGACTCCGCTCGACAGAACTCCGATAGCCTAATGGCTAGACCGCTGGTCTTCCAAGCGAGTGGCCTGGGTTCGAGTCCCAGCCGGAGCGAATATCTTCAATGTATATATTTCTTTTCTAATTTGAAAATTCTTTTTTTTTCAATTTCTTTCCTTTGCAATTATTGATTATTTATGTAGGGAAGAAAATTCTGAGTCAGTTTAATTTTTCGACACGAAGATTTCAAAGTGTTTAAATAAACAATTACCAAGGTGCATTTTTTGTTTTTATTATATTTAAAACTCCCACCGACAGAGCTCCAATAGACTAATGGCTAGAGTGTTAGTCTTCCAAGCGAGTGGCCCTGGGTTCGAGTCCCAGCCTGAACGAAAATCTTTAATGTATACTTTTAGTTTCTAATTTGAAATTTCTTCTTCTTTTTTTTTAATTTTTCTCTTTTGCGAATATTGATTATTTATGTAGGGAGAAAAATTCTGAGTCAGTTTAATTATTCGACCTGTAAATTTCAAAGTGTTTGAATCAATAATTACCAAGGTGCATTTTTTGTTTTTATTATATTTAAGACTTCCATCGACAGAGCTCCGATAGCCTAATGGCTAGACCGTTGGGTTCCAAGCGCGTGGTACTGGGTTCGAGTCCCGGCCGGAACGAAAATCTTCCATGTATGTATTTCTCTTCTAATTTGAAGATTCTTTTTTTTTTCAATTTCTTTCTTTTGCAAATATGGATTATTTATGTACGGAAGAAAATTCTGAGTCAGTTTAATCATTCGACCTTTAGATTTCAAAGATTTTAGATCAATAATTACTAAGGTGCATTTTTGTTTTTATTATAATTAAGACACCGATCAACAGAGATCCGATAGTATATTGGCGAGAGCGTTGGGCTTCCATGAGTGTCGCCCTGGGTTCAAATCCCAGCCGGAAAGGAAATCTTAAATGCAAATATTTTTTTCTAATTTTATAATTCTTTTTTTTTTTATTTTTCCCTTTTGCGAAGTCAGTCAGTCAGTCTGACAGTCAATCAGTCAAGCACTCAGTCATTCAGTCTCAGTCAGTCAGTCCAGTCAGTCAGTCACTCAGTCAGTCAGTTAGTCCTTCAGCCAGTCAGTCAAGCAGTCAGTCATTTAGTCTCAGTCAGTCAGTCATTCAGTCAGCCAGTCAGTCAGGCAGTCAGTCAGTCAGTCGGTCAGTCCTGTGCAGTCAGTTAGTCACTAAAGCAGTCAGTCAGTCTCAGTCAGTCAGTCAGTCAGTCATTCAGTCAGTCAGTCAGTCAGTCAGTCTCGGTCAGTCAGTCAGTCAGTCATTCAGTCAGTCAGTCGGTCAGCCTTATTCAGTCAGTCTGTCAGTCAGTCAGTCAGTCAGCCTTATTCAGTCAGTCTGTCAGTCATCCTTATTCAGTCAGTCTGTCAGTCAGTCAGTCAGTCGGTCAGTCCTGTCCAGTCAGTTAGTCAGTCAAGCAGTCAGTCAGGTAGTCAAGCAGTCAGTCAGTCAGTGTCAGTCAGTCATTTAGTCATTCAGTCAGTCAGTGAAATAGCCAGTCAGAGAGTCAAGCAGTCAGTCAGTCAGTCTCAGTCAGTCAGTTAGTCAGTCAGTCAGTCAGTCAGTCAGTCAGTCCAGTCTCAGTCAGTCAGGCAGTTAGTCAGTCAGTCTCGGTCAGTCAGTGAGTCATTCAGTCAGTATCAGTCAGTCAGTGAGTCTGTCTTTCAGTCAGGCAGTATCAGTCAGGCAGTACGACTCCGCTCGACAGAACTCCGATAGCCTAATGGCTAGACCGCTGGTCTTCCAAGCGAGTGGCCTGGGTTCGAGTCCCAGCCGGAGCGAATATCTTCAATGTATATATTTCTTTTCTAATTTGAAAATTCTTTTTTTTTTCAATTTCTTTCCTTTGCAATTATTGATTATTTATGTAGGGAAGAAAATTCTGAGTCAGTTTAATTTTTCGACACGAAGATTTCAAAGTGTTTAAATAAACAATTACCAAGGTGCATTTTTTGTTTTTATTATATTTAAAACTCCCACCGACAGAGCTCCCATAGACTAATGGCTAGAGTGTTAGGCTTCCAAGCGAGTGGCCCTGGGTTCGAGTCCCAGCCTGAACGAAAATCTTCAATGTATACTTTTAGTTTCTAATTTGAAATTTCTTCTTCTTTTTTTTTAATTTTTCTCTTTTGCGAATATTGATTATTTATGTAGGGAGAAAAATTCTGAGTCAGTTTAATTATTCGACCTGTAAATTTCAAAGTGTTTGAATCAATAATTACCAAGGTGCATTTTTTGTTTTTATTATATTTAAGACTTAAATCGACAGAGCTCCGATAGCCTAATGGCTAGACCGTTGGGTTCCAAGCGCGTGGTACTGGGTTCGTGTCCCGGCCGGAACGAAAATCTTCCATGTATATATTTCTCTTCTAATTTGAAGATTCTTTTTTTTTTCAATTTCTTTCTTTTGCAAATATGGATTATTTATGTACGGAAGAAAATTCTGAGTCAGTTTAATCATTCGACCTTTAGATTTCAAAGATTTTAGATCAATAATTACTAAGGTGCATTTTTTGTTTTTATTATAATAAAGACACCGATCAACAGAGATCCTATAGTATATTGGCGAGAGCGTTGGGCTTCCATGAGTGTCGCTCTGGGTTCAAATCCCAGCCGGAAAGGAAATCTTAAATGCAAATATTTTTTTCTAATTTTATATTTCTTTTTTTTTATTTTTCCCTTTTGCGAAGTCAGTCAGTCAGTCTGAGAGTCAATCAGTCAAGCACTCAGTCATTCAGTCTCAGTCAGTCAGTCCAGTCACTCAGTCAGTCAGTTAGTCCTTCAGCCAGTCAGTCAAGCAGTCAGTCATTTAGTCTCAGTCAGTCAGTCATTCAGTCAGTCAGTCAGTCAGGCAGTCAGTCAGTCGGTCAGTCCTGTGCAGTCAGTCAGTCACTAAAGCAGTCAGTCAGTCTCAGTCAGTCAGTCAGTCAGTCAGTCCAGTCCAGTCTCAGTCAGTCAGTCTCGGTCAGTCAGTCAGTCAGTCATTCAGTCAGTCAGTCAGTCAGGCAGTCAGTCAGTTTGTCAGCCTTATTCAGTCAGTCTGTCAGTCAGTCAGTCAGTCAGCCTTATTCAGTCAGTCTGTCAGTCATCCTTATTCAGTCAGTCTGTCAGTCAGTCAGTCGGTCAGTCCTGTCCAGTCAGTTAGTCAGTCAAGCAGTCAGTCAGGTAGTCAAGCAGTCAGTCAGTCAGTGTCAGTCAGTCATTTAGTCATTCAGTCAGTCAGTGAAATAGCCAGTCAGAGAGTCAAGCAGTCAGTCAGTCAGTCTCAGTCAGTCAGTCAGTCAGTCAGTCAGTCAGTCAGTCCAGTCTCAGTCAGTCAGGCAGTTAGTCAGTCAGTCTCGGTCAGTCAGTGAGTCAGTCAGTCAGTATCAGTCAGTCAGTGAGTCAGTCTGTCAGTCAGGCAGTATCAGTCAGGCAGTAAGACTCCGCTCGACAGAACTCCGATAGCCTAATGGCTAGACCACTGGTCTTCCAAGCGAGTGGCCTGGGTTCGAGTCCCAGCCGGAGCAAATATCTTCAATGTATATATTTCTTTTCTAATTTGAAAATTCTTTTTTTTTTTCAATTTCTTTCCTTTGCAATTATTGATTATTTATGTAGGGAAGAAAATTCTGAGTCAGTTTAATTTTTCGACACAAAGATTTCAAAGTGTTTAAATAAACAATTACCAAGGTGCATTTTTTGTTTTTATTATATTTAAAACTCCCACCGAGAGAGCTCCCATAGACTAATGGCTAGACCGTTGGGTTCCAAGCGCGTGGTACTGGGTTCGAGTCCCGGCCGGAACGAAAATCTTCCATGTATACTTTTAGTTTCTAATTTGAAATTTCTTCTTCTTTTTTTTTAATTTTTCTCTTTTGCGAATATTGATTATTTATGTAGGGAGAAAAATTCTGAGTCAGTTTAATTTTTCGACACAAAGATTTCAAAGTGTTTGAATCAATAATTACCAAGGTGCATTTTTTGTTTTTATTATATTTACGACTTCCATCGACAGAGCTCCGATAGCCTAATGGCTAGACCGTTGGGTTCCAAGCGCGTGGTACTGGGTTCGAGTCCCGGCCGGAACGAAAATCTTCCATGTATATATTTCTCTTCTAATTTGAAGATTCTTTTTTTTTTTTCAATTTCTTTCTTTTGCAAATATGGATTATTTATGTACGGAAGAAAATTCTGAGTCAGTTTAATCATTCGACCTTTAGATTTCAAAGATTTTAGATCAATAATTACTAAGGTGCATTTTTTGTTTTTATTATAATTAAGACACCGATCAACAGAGATCCGATAGTATATTGGCGAGAGCGTTGGGCTTCCATGAGTGTCGCCCTGGGTTCAAATCCCAGCCGGAAAGGAATTCTTAAATGCAAATATTTTTTTCTAATTTTATAATTCTTTTTTTTTTTATTTTTCCCTTTTGCGAAGTCAGTCAGTCAGTCTGACAGTCAATCAGTCAAGCACTCAGTCAGTCAGTCCAGTCAGTCAGTCACTCAGTCAGTCAGTTAGTCCTTCAGCCAGTCAGTCAAGCAGTCAGTCATTTAGTCTCAGTCAGTCAGTCATTCAGTCAGTCAGTCAGTCAGGCAGTCAGTCAGTCAGTCGGTCAGTCCTGTGCAGTCAGTTAGTCACTAAAGCAGTCAGTCAGTCTCAGTCAGTCAGTCAGTCAGTCAGTCCAGTCCAGTCTCAGTCAGTCAGTCAGTCAGTCTCGGTCAGTCAGTCAGTCAGTCATTCAGTCAGTCAGTCAGTCAGGCAGTCAGTCAGTCGGTCAGCCTTATTCAGTCAGTCTGTCAGTCAGTCAGTCAGTCAGTCCTGTCCAGTCAGTTAGTCAGTCAAGCAGTCAGTCAGGTAGTCAAGCAGTCAGTCAGTCAGTGTCAGTCAGTCATTTAGTCATTCAGTCAGTCAGTGAAATAGCCAGTCAGAGAGTCAAGCAGTCAGTCAGTCAGTCTCAGTCAGTCAGTTAGTCAGTCAGTCAGTCAGTCAGTCAGTCAGTCCAGTCTCAGTCAGTCAGGCAGTTAGTCAGTCAGTCTCGGTCAGTCAGTGAGTCAGTCAGTCAGTATCAGTCAGTCAGTGAGTCAGTCTGTCAGTCAGGCAGTATCAGTCAGGCAGTAAGACTCCGCTCGACAGAACTCCGATAGCCTAATGGCTAGACCACTGGTCTTCCAAGCGAGTGGCCTGGGTTCGAGTCCCAGCCGGAGCGAATATCTTCAATGTATATATTTCTTTTCTAATTTGAAAATTCTTTTTTTTTTCAATTTCTTTCCTTTGCAATTATTGATTATTTATGTAGGGAAGAAAATTCTGAGTCAGTTTAATTTTTCGACACGAAGATTTCAAAGTGTTTAAATAAACAATTACCAAGGTGCATTTTTTGTTTTTATTATATTTAAAACTCCCACCGAGAGAGCTCCCATAGACTAATGGCTAGAGTGTTAGGTTTCCAAGCGAGTGGCCCTGGGTTCGAGTCCGAGCCTGAACGAAAATCTTCAATGTATACTTTTAGTTTCTAATTTGAAATTTCTTCTTCTTTTTTTTTAATTTTTCTCTTTTGCGAATATTGATTATTTATGTAGGGAGAAAAATTCTGAGTCAGTTTAATTATTCGACCTGTAAAATTCAAAGTGTTTGAATCAATAATTACCAAGGTGCATTTTTTGTTTTTATTATATTTACGACTTCCATCGACAGAGCTCCGATAGCCTAATGGCTAGACCGTTGGGTTCCAAGCGCGTGGTACTGGGTTCGAGTCCCGGCCGGAACGAAAATCTTCCATGTATATATTTCTCTTCTAATTTGAAGATTCTTTTTTTTTCAATTTCTTTCTTTTGCAAATATGGATTATTTATGTACGGAAGAAAATTCTGAGTCAGTTTAATCATTCGACCTTTAGATTTCAAAGATTTTAGATCAATAATTACTAAGGTGCATTTTTTGTTTTTATTATAATTAAGACACCGATCAACAGAGATCCGATAGTATATTGGCGAGAGCGTTGGGCTTCCATGAGTGTCGCCCTGGGTTCAAATCCCAGCCGGAAAGGAATTCTTAAATGCAAATATTTTTTTCTAATTTTATAATTCTTTTTTTTTATTTTTCCCTTTTGCGAAGTCAGTCAGTCAGTCTGACAGTCAATCAGTCAAGCACTCAGTCATTCAGTCTCAGTCAGTCAGTCCAGTCAGTCAGTCACTCAGTCAGTCAGTTAGTCCTTCAGCCAGTCAGTCAAGCAGTCAGTCATTTAGTCTCAGTCAGTCAGTCATTCAGTCAGACAGTCAGTCAGGCAGTCAGTCAGTCAGTCGGTCAGTCCTGTGCAGTCAGTTAGTCACTAAAGCAGTCAGTCAGTCTCAGTCAGTCAGTCAGTCAGTCAGTCCAGTCCAGTCTCAGTCAGTCAGTCAGTCAGTCTCGGTCAGTCAGTCAGTCAGTCATTCAGTCAGTCAGTCAGTCAGGCAGTCAGTCAGTCGGTCAGCCTTATTCAGTCAGTCTGTCAGTCAGTCAGTCAGTCAGCCTTATTCAGTCAGTCTGTCAGTCATCCTTATTCAGTCAGTCTGTCAGTCAGTCAGTCGGTCAGTCCTGTCCAGTCAGTTAGTCAGTCAAGCAGTCAGTCAGGTAGTCAAGCAGTCAGTCAGTCAGTGTCAGTCAGTCATTTAGTCATTCAGTCAGTCAGTGAAATAGCCAGTCAGAGAGTCAAGCAGTCAGTCAGTCAGTCTCAGTCAGTCAGTCAGTCAGTCAGTCAGTCCAGTCTCAGTCAGTCAGGCAGTTAGTCAGTCAGTCTCGGTCAGTCAGTGAGTCAGTCAGTCAGTATCAGTCAGTCAGTGAGTCAGTCTGTCAGTCAGGCAGTATCAGTCAGGCAGTAAGACTCCGCTCGACAGAACTCCGATAGCCTAATGGCTAGACCACTGGTCTTCCAAGCGAGTGGCCTGGGTTCGAGTCCCAGCCGGAGCGAATATCTTCAATGTAAATATTTCTTTTCTAATTTGAAAATTCTTTTTTTTTCAATTTCTTTCCTTTGCAATTATTGATTATTTATGTAGGGAAGAAAATTCTGAGTCAGTTTAATTTTTCGACACGAAGATTTCAAAGTGTTTAAATAAACAATTACCAAGGTGCAATTTTTGTTTTTATTATATTTAAAACTCCCACCGAGAGAGCTCCCATAGACTAATGGCTAGAGTGTTAGGTTTCCAAGCGAGTGGCCCTGGGTTCGAGTCCGAGCCTGAACGAAAATCTTCAATGTATACTTTTAGTTTCTAATTTGAAATTTCTTCTTCTTTTTTTTTTAATTTTTCTCTTTTGCGAATATTGATTATTTATGTAGGGAGAAAAATTCTGAGTCAGTTTAATTATTCGACCTGTAAATTTCAAAGTGTTTGAATCAATAATTACCAAGGTGCATTTTTTGTTTTTATTATATTTAAGACTTCCATCGACAGAGCTCCGATAGCCTAATGGCTAGACCGTTGGGTTCCAAGCGCGTGGTACTGGGTTCGAGTCCCGGCCGGAACGAAAATCTTCCATGTATATATTTCTCTTCTAATTTGTAGATTCTTTTTTTTTCAATTTCTTTCTTTTGCAAATATGGATTATATATGTACGGAAGAAAATTCTGAGTCAGTTTAATCATTCGACCTTTAGATTTCAAAGATTTTCGATCAATAATTACTAAGGTGCATTTTTTGTTTTTATTATAATTAAGACACCGATCAACAGAGATCCGATAGTATATTGGCGAGAGCGTTGGGCTTCCATGAGTGTCGCCCTGGGTTCAAATCCCAGCTGGAAAGGAATTCTTAAATGCAAATATTTTTTTCTAATTTTATAATTCTTTTTTTTATATTTTTCCCTTTTGCGAAGTCAGTCAGTCAGTCTGACAGTCAATCAGTCAAGCACTCAGTCATTCAGTCTCAGTCAGTCAGTCCAGTCAGTCAGTCACTCAGTCAGTCAGTTAGTCCTTCAGCCAGTCAGTCAAGCAGTCAGTCATTTAGTCTCAGTCAGTCAGTCATTCAGTCAGTCAGTCAGTCAGGCAGTCAGTCAGTCAGTCGGTCAGTCCTGTGCAGTCAGTTAGTCACTAAAGCAGTCAGTCAGTCTCAGTCAGTCAGTCAGTCAGTCAGTCCAGTCCAGTCTCAGTCAGTCAGTCAGTCAGTCTCGGTCAGTCAGTCAGTCAGTCATTCAGTCAGTCAGTCAGTCAGGCAGTCAGTCAGTCGGTCAGCCTTATTCAGTCAGTCTGTCAGTCAGTCAGTCAGTCAGCCTTATTCAGTCAGTCTGTCAGTCATCCTTATTCAGTCAGTCTGTCAGTCAGTCAGTCGGTCAGTCCTGTCCAGTCAGTTAGTCAGTCAAGCAGTCAGTCAGGTAGTCAAGCAGTCAGTCAGTCAGTGTCAGTCAGTCATTTAGTCATTCAGTCAGTCAGTGAAATAGCCAGTCAGAGAGTCAAGCAGTCAGTCAGTCAGTCTCAGTCAGTCAGTTAGTCAGTCAGTCAGTCAGTCAGTCAGTCAGTCCAGTCTCAGTCAGTCAGGCAGTTAGTCAGTCAGTCTCGGTCAGTCAGTGAGTCAGTCAGTCAGTATCAGTCAGTCAGTGAGTCAGTCTGTCAGTCAGGCAGTATCAGTCAGGCAGTAAGACTCCGCTCGACAGAACTCCGATAGCCTAATGGCTAGACCACTGGTCTTCCAAGCGAGTGGCCTGGGTTCGAGTCCCAGCCGGAGCGAATATCTTCAATGTATACTTTTAGTATCTAATTTGAAATTTCTTCTTCTTTTTTTTAATTTTTCTCTTTTGCGAATATTGATTATTTATGTAGGGAGAAAAATTCTGAGTCAGTTTAATTATTCGACCTGTAAATTTCAAAGTGTTTGAATCAATAATTACCAAGGTGCATTTTTTGTTTTTATTATATTTACGACTTCCATCGGCAGAGCTCCGATAGCCTAATGGCTAGACCGTTGGGTTCCAAGCGCGTGGTACTGGGTTCGAGTCCCGGCCGGAACGAAAATCTTCCATGTATATATTTCTCTTCTAATTTGAAGATTCTTTTTTTTTCAATTTCTTTCTTTTGCAAATATGGATTATTTATGTACGGAAGAAAATTCTGAGTCAGTTTAATCATTCGACCTTTAGATTTCAAAGATTTTAGATCAATAATTACTCAGGTGCATTTTTTGTTTTATTATAATTAAGACACCGATCAACAGAGATCCGATAGTATATTGGCGAGAGCGGTGGGCTTCCATGAGTGTCGCCCTGGGTTCAAATCCCAGCCGGAAAGGAATTCTTAAATGCAAATATTTTTTTCTAATTTTATAATTCTTTTTTTTTTTATTTTTCCCTTTTGCGAAGTCAGTCAGTCAGTCTGACAGTCAATCAGTCAAGCACTCAGTCATTCAGTCTCAGTCAGTCAGTCCAGTCAGTCAGTCACTCAGTCAGTCAGTTAATCCTTCAGCCAGTCAGTCAAGCAGTCAGTCATTTAGTCTCAGTCAGTCAGTCATTCAGTCAGTCCGTCAGTCAGGCAGTCAGTCAGTCAGTCAGTCGGTCAGTCCTGTGCAGTCAGTTAGTCACTAAAGCAGTCAGTCAGTCTCAGTCAGTCAGTCAGTCAGTCAGTCAGTCAGTCCAGTCCAGTCTCAGTCAGTCAGTCAGTCAGTCAGTCAGTCATTCAGTCAGTCAGTCAGTCAGTCAGTCAGTCAGTCAGTCAGTCAGTCAGTCATTCAGTCAGTCAGTCAGTCAGGCAGTCAGTCAGTCGGTCAGCCTTATTCAGTCAGTCTGTCAGTCAGTCAGTCAGTCAGCCTTATTCAGTCAGTCTGTCAGTCATCCTTATTCAGTCAGTCTGTCAGTCAGTCCGTCGGTCAGTCCTGTCCAGTCAGTTAGTCAGTCAAGCAGTCAGTCAGGTAGTCAAGCAGTCAGTCAGTCAGTGTCAGTCAGTCATTTAGTCATTCAGTCAGTCAGTGAAATAGCCAGTCAGAGAGTCAAGCAGTCAGTCAGTCAGTCTCAGTCAGTCAGTCAGTCAGTCAGTCAGTCCAGTCTCAGTCAGTCAGGCAGTTAGTCAGTCAGTCTCGGTCAGTCAGTGAGTCAGTCAGTCAGTATCAGTCAGTCAGTGAGTCAGTCTGTCAGTCAGGCAGTATCAGTCAGGCAGTAAGACTCCGCTCGACAGAACTCCGATAGCCTAATGGCTAGACCACTGGTCTTCCAAGCGAGTGGCCTGGGTTCGAGTCCCAGCCGGAGCGAATATCTTCAATGTAAATATTTCTTTTCTAATTTGAAAATTCTTTTTTTTTCAATTTCTTTCCTTTGCAATTATTGATTATTTATGTAGGGAAGAAAATTCTGAGTCAGTTTAATTTTTCGACACGAAGATTTCAAAGTGTTTAAATAAACAATTACCAAGGTGCATTTTTTGTTTTTATTATATTTAAAACTCCCACCGAGAGAGCTCCCATAGACTAATGGCTAGAGTGTTAGGTTTCCAAGCGAGTGGCCCTGGGTTCGAGTCCGAGCCTGAACGAAAATCTTCAATGTATACTTTTAGTTTCTAATTTGAAATTTCTTCTTCTTTTTTTTTTAATTTTTCTCTTTTGCGAATATTGATTATTTATGTAGGGAGAAAAATTCTGAGTCAGTTTAATTATTCGACCTGTAAATTTCAAAGTGTTTGAATCAATAATTACCAAGGTGCATTTTTTGTTTTTATTATATTTAAGACTTCCATCGACAGAGCTCTGATAGCCTAATGGCTAGACCGTTGGGTTCCAAGCGCGTGGTACTGGGTTCGAGTCCCGGCCGGAACGAAAATCTTCCATGTATATATTTCTCTTCTAATTTGTAGATTCTTTTTTTTTCAATTTCTTTCTTTTGCAAATATGGATTATATATGTACGGAAGAAAATTCTGAGTCAGTTTAATCATTCGACCTTTAGATTTCAAAGATTTTCGATCAATAATTACTAAGGTGCATTTTTTGTTTTTATTATAATTAAGACACCGATCAACAGAGATCCGATAGTATATTGGCGAGAGCGTTGGGCTTCCATGAGTGTCGCCCTGGGTTCAAATCCCAGCTGGAAAGGAATTCTTAAATGCAAATATTTTTTTCTAATTTTATAATTCTTTTTTTTATATTTTTCCCTTTTGCGAAGTCAGTCAGTCAGTCTGACAGTCAATCAGTCAAGCACTCAGTCATTCAGTCTCAGTCAGTCAGTCCAGTCAGTCAGTCACTCAGTCAGTCAGTTAGTCCTTCAGCCAGTCAGTCAAGCAGTCAGTCATTTAGTCTCAGTCAGTCAGTCATTCAGTCAGTCAGTCAGTCAGGCAGTCAGTCAGTCAGTCGGTCAGTCCTGTGCAGTCAGTTAGTCACTAAAGCAGTCAGTCAGTCTCAGTCAGTCAGTCAGTCAGTCAGTCCAGTCCAGTCTCAGTCAGTCAGTCAGTCAGTCTCGGTCAGTCAGTCAGTCAGTCATTCAGTCAGTCAGTCAGTCAGGCAGTCAGTCAGTCGGTCAGCCTTATTCAGTCAGTCTGTCAGTCAGTCAGTCAGTCAGCCTTATTCAGTCAGTCTGTCAGTCATCCTTATTCAGTCAGTCTGTCAGTCAGTCAGTCGGTCAGTCCTGTCCAGTCAGTTAGTCAGTCAAGCAGTCAGTCAGGTAGTCAAGCAGTCAGTCAGTCAGTGTCAGTCAGTCATTTAGTCATTCAGTCAGTCAGTGAAATAGCCAGTCAGAGAGTCAAGCAGTCAGTCAGTCAGTCTCAGTCAGTCAGTTAGTCAGTCAGTCAGTCAGTCAGTCAGTCAGTCCAGTCTCAGTCAGTCAGGCAGTTAGTCAGTCAGTCTCGGTCAGTCAGTGAGTCAGTCAGTCAGTATCAGTCAGTCAGTGAGTCAGTCTGTCAGTCAGGCAGTATCAGTCAGGCAGTAAGACTCCGCTCGACAGAACTCCGATAGCCTAATGGCTAGACCACTGGTCTTCCAAGCGAGTGGCCTGGGTTCGAGTCCCAGCCGGAGCGAATATCTTCAATGTATACTTTTAGTTTCTAATTTGAAATTTCTTCTTCTTTTTTTTAATTTTTCTCTTTTGCGAATATTGATTATTTATGTAGGGAGAAAAATTCTGAGTCAGTTTAATTATTCGACCTGTAAATTTCAAAGTGTTTGAATCAATAATTACCAAGGTGCATTTTTTGTTTTTATTATATTTACGACTTCCATCGGCAGAGCTCCGATAGCCTAATGGCTAGACCGTTGGGTTCCAAGCGCGTGGTACTGGGTTCGAGTCCCGGCCGGAACGAAAATCTTCCATGTATATATTTCTCTTCTAATTTGAAGATTCTTTTTTTTTCAATTTCTTTCTTTTGCAAATATGGATTATTTATGTACGGAAGAAAATTCTGAGTCAGTTTAATCATTCGACCTTTAGATTTCAAAGATTTTAGATCAATAATTACTCAGGTGCATTTTTTGTTTTATTATAATTAAGACACCGATCAACAGAGATCCGATAGTATATTGGCGAGAGCGGTGGGCTTCCATGAGTGTCGCCCTGGGTTCAAATCCCAGCCGGAAAGGAATTCTTAAATGCAAATATTTTTTTCTAATTTTATAATTCTTTTTTTTTTTATTTTTCCCTTTTGCGAAGTCAGTCAGTCAGTCTGACAGTCAATCAGTCAAGCACTCAGTCATTCAGTCTCAGTCAGTCAGTCCAGTCAGTCAGTCACTCAGTCAGTCAGTTAGTCCTTCAGCCAGTCAGTCAAGCAGTCAGTCATTTAGTCTCAGTCAGTCAGTCATTCAGTCAGTCAGTCAGTCAGGCAGTCAGTCAGTCAGTCGGTCAGTCCTGTGCAGTCAGTTAGTCACTAAAGCAGTCAGTCAGTCTCAGTCAGTCAGTCAGTCAGTCAGTCCAGTCCAGTCTCAGTCAGTCAGTCAGTCAGTCAGTCAGTCATTCAGTCAGTCAGTCAGTCAGGCAGTCAGTCAGTCGGTCAGCCTTATTCAGTCAGTCTGTCAGTCAGTCAGTCAGTCAGCCTTATTCAGTCAGTCTGTCAGTCATCCTTATTCAGTCAGTCTGTCAGTCAGTCAGTCGGTCAGTCCTGTCCAGTCAGTTAGTCAGTCAAGCAGTCAGTCAGGTAGTCAAGCAGTCAGTCAGTCAGTGTCAGTCAGTCATTTAGTCATTCAGTCAGTCAGTGAAATAGCCAGTCAGAGAGTCAAGCAGTCAGTCAGTCAGTCTAAGTCAGTCAGTTAGTCAGTCAGTCAGTCAGTCAGTCAGTCAGTCCAGTCTCAGTCAGTCAGGCAGTTAGTCAGTCAGTCTCGGTCAGTCAGTGAGTCAGTCAGTCAGTCAGTGAGTCAGTCTGTCAGTCAGGCAGTATCAGTCAGGCAGTAAGACTCCGCTCGACAGAACTCCGATAGCCTAATGGCTAGACCACTGGTCTTCCAAGCGAGTGGCCTGGGTTCGAGTCCCAGCCGGAGCGAATATCTTCAATGTATATATTTCTTTTCTAATTTGAAAATTCTTTTTTTTTTCAAATTTCTTTCCTTTGCAATTATTGATTATTTATGTAGGGAAGAAAATTCTGAGTCAGTTTAATTTTTCGACACGAAGATTTCAAAGTGTTTAAATAAACAATTACCAAGGTGCATTTTTTGTTTTTATTATATTTAAAACTCCCACCGAGAGAGCTCCCATAGACTAATGGCTAGAGTGTTAGGTTTCCAAGCGAGTGGCCCTGGGTTCGAGTCCTAGCCTGAACGAAAATCTTCAATGTATACTTTTAGTTTCTGATTTGAAATTTCTTCTTCTTTTTTTTTAATTTTTCTCTTTTGCGAATATTGATTATTTATGTAGGGAGAAAAATTCTGAGTCAGTTTAATTATTCGACCTGTAAATTTCAAAGTGTTTGAATCAATAATTACCAAGGTGCATTTTTTGTTTTTATTATATTTACGACTTCCATCGACAGAGCTCCGATAGCCTAATGGCTAGACCGTTGGGTTCCAAGCGCGTGGTACTGGGTTCGAGTCCCGGCCGGAACGAAAATCTTCCATGTATATATTTCTCTTCTAATTTGAAGATTCTTTTTTTTTTCAATTTCTTTCTTTTGCAAATATGGATTATTTATGTACGGAAGAAAATTCTGAGTCAGTTTAATCATTCGACCTTTAGATTTCAAAGATTTTAGATCAATAATTACTAAGGTGCATTTTTTGTTTTTATTATAATTAAGACACCGATCAACAGCGATCCGATAGTATATTGGCGAGAGCGTTGGGCTTCCATGAGTGTCGCCCTGGGTTCAAATCCCAGCCGGAAAGGAATTCTTAAATGCAAATATTTTTTTCTAATTTTATAATTCTTTTTTTTTTATTTTTCCCTTTTGCGAAGTCAGTCAGTCAGTCTGACAGTCAATCAGTCAAGCACTCAGTCATTCAGTCTCAGTCAGTCAGTCCAGTCAGTCAGTCACTCAGTCAGTCAGTTAGTCCTTCAGCCAGTCAGTCAAGCAGTCAGTCATTTAGTCTCAGTCAGTCAGTCATTCAGTCAGTCAGTCAGTCAGGCAGTCAGTCAGTCAGTCGGTCAGTCCTGTGCAGTCAGTTAGTCACTAAAGCAGTCAGTCAGTCTCAGTCAGTCAGTCAGTCAGTCAGTCCAGTCCAGTCTCAGTCAGTCAGTCAGTCAGTCTCGGTCAGTCAGTCAGTCAGTCATTCAGTCAGTCAGTCAGTCAGGCAGTCAGTCAGTCGGTCAGCCTTATTCAGTCAGTCTGTCAGTCGGTCAGTCAGTCAGCCTTATTCAGTCAGTCTGTCAGTCATCCTTACTCAGTCAGTCTGTCAGTCAGTCAGTCGGTCAGTCCTGTCCAGTCAGTTAGTCAGTCAAGCAGTCAGTCAGGTAGTCAAGCAGTCAGTCAGTCAGTGTCAGTCAGTCATTTAGTCATTCAGTCAGTCAGTGAAATAGCCAGTCAGAGAGTCAAGCAGTCAGTCAGTCAGTCTCAGTCAGTCAGTTAGTCAGTCAGTCAGTCAGTCAGTCAGTCAGTCCAGTCTCAGTCAGTCAGGCAGTTAGTCAGTCAGTCTCGGTCAGTCAGTGAGTCAGTCAGTCAGTATCAGTCAGTCAGTGAGTCAGTCTGTCAGTCAGGCAGTATCAGTCAGGCAGTAAGACTCCGCTCGACAGAACTCCGATAGCCTAATGGCTAAACCACTGGTCTTCCAAGCGAGTGGCCTGGGTTCGAGTCCCAGCCGGAGCGAATATCTTCAATGTATATATTTCTTTTCTAATTTGAAAATTCTTTTTTTTTTCAATTTCTTTCCTTTGCAATTATTGATTATTTATGTAGGGAAGAAAATTCTGAGTCAGTTTAATTTTTCGACACGAAGATTTCAAAGTGTTTAAATAAACAATTACCAAGGTGCATTTTTTGTTTTTATTATATTTAAAACTCCCACCGAGAGAGCTCCCATAGTCTAATGGCTAGAGTGTTAGGTTTCCAAGCGAGTGGCCCTGGGTTCGAGTCCGAGCCTGAACGAAAATCTTCAATGTATACTTTTAGTTTCTAATTTGAAATTTCTTCTTCTTTTTTTTTAATTTTTCTCTTTTGCGAATATTGATTATTTATGTAGGGAGAAAAATTCTGAGTCAGTTTAATTATTCGACCTGTAAATTTCAAAGTGTTTGAATCAATAATTACCAAGGTGCATTTTTTGTTTTTATTATATTTACGACTTCCATCGGCAGAGCTCCGATAGCCTAATGGCTAGACCGTTAGGTTCCAAGCTCGTGGTACTGGGTTCGAGTCCCGGCCGGAACGAAAATCTTCCATGTATATATTTCTCTTCTAATTTGAAGATTCTTTTTTTTTTTTCAATTTCTTTCTTTTGCAAATATGGATTATTTATGTACGGAAGAAAATTCTGAGTCAGTTTAATCATTCGACCTTTAGATTTCAAAGATTTTAGATCAATAATTACTCAGGTGCATTTTTTGTTTTATTATAATTAAGACACCGATCAACAGAGATCCGATAGTATATTGGCGAGAGCGTTGGGCTTCCATGAGTGTCGCTCTGGGTTCAAATCCCAGCCGGAAAGGAAATCTTAAATGCAAATATTTTTTTCTAATTTTATAATTCTTTTTTTTTATTTTTCCCTTTTGCGAAGTCAGTCAGTCAGTCTGAGAGTCAATCAGTCAAGCACTCAGTCATTCAGTCTCAGTCAGTCAGTCCAGTCACTCAGTCAGTCAGTTAGTCCTTCAGCCAGTCAGTCAAGCAGTCAGTCATTTAGTCTCAGTCAGTCAGTCATTCAGTCAGTCAGTCAGTCATTCAGTCAGTCAGTCGGTCAGTCCTGTGCAGTCAGTCAGTCACTAAAGCAGTCAGTCAGTCTCAGTCAGTCAGTCAGTCAGTCAGTCCAGTCCAGTCTCAGTCAGTCAGTCTCGGTCAGTCAGTCAGTCAGTCATTCAGTCAGTCAGTCAGTCAGGCAGTCAGTCAGTTTGTCAGCCTTATTCAGTCAGTCTGTCAGTCAGTCAGTCAGTCAGCCTTATTCAGTCAGTCTGTCAGTCATCCTTATTCAGTCAGTCTGTCAGTCAGTCAGTCGGTCAGTCCTGTCCAGTCAGTTAGTCAGTCAAGCAGTCAGTCAGGTAGTCAAGCAGTCAGTCAGTCAGTGTCAGTCAGTCATTTAGTCATTCAGTCAGTCAGTGAAATAGCCAGTCAGAGAGTCAAGCAGTCAGTCAGTCAGTCTCAGTCAGTCAGTTAGTCAGTCAGTCAGTCAGTCAGTCAGTCAGTCCAGTCTCAGTCAGTCAGGCAGTTAGTCAGTCAGTCTCGGTCAGTCAGTGAGTCAGTCAGTCAGTATCAGTCAGTCAGTGAGTCAGTCTGTCAGTCAGGCAGTATCAGTCAGGCAGTAAGACTCCGCTCGACAGAACTCCGATAGCCTAATGGCTAGACCACTGGTCTTCCAAGCGAGTGGCCTGGGTTCGAGTCCCAGCCGGAGCAAATATCTTCAATGTATATATTTCTTTTCTAATTTGAAAATTCTTTTTTTTTTTTCAATTTCTTTCCTTTGCAATTATTGATTATTTATGTAGGGAAGAAAATTCTGAGTCAGTTTAATTTTTCGACACAAAGATTTCAAAGTGTTTAAATAAACAATTACCAAGGTGCATTTTTTGTTTTTATTATATTTAAAACTCCCACCGAGAGAGCTCCCATAGACTAATGGCTAGACCGTTGGGTTCCAAGCGCGTGGTACTGGGTTCGAGTCCCGGCCGGAACGAAAATCTTCCATGTATACTTTTAGTTTCTAATTTGAAATTTCTTCTTCTTTTTTTTTTAATTTTTCTCTTTTGCGAATATTGATTATTTATGTAGGGAGAAAAATTCTGAGTCAGTTTAATTTTTCGACACAAAGATTTCAAAGTGTTTGAATCAATAATTACCAAGGTGCATTTTTTGTTTTTATTATATTTACGACTTCCATCGACAGAGCTCCGATAGCCTAATGGCTAGACCGTTGGGTTCCAAGCGCGTGGTACTGGGTTCGAGTCCCGGCCGGAACGAAAATCTTCCATGTATATATTTCTCTTCTAATTTGAAGATTCTTTTTTTTTTTTCAATTTCTTTCTTTTGCAAATATGGATTATTTATGTACGGAAGAAAATTCTGAGTCAGTTTAATCATTCGACCTTTAGATTTCAAAGATTTTAGATCAATAATTACTAAGGTGCATTTTTTGTTTTTATTATAATTAAGACACCGATCAACAGAGATCCGATAGTATATTGGCGAGAGCGTTGGGCTTCCATGAGTGTCGCCCTGGGTTCAAATCCCAGCCGGAAAGGAATTCTTAAATGCAAATATTTTTTTCTAATTTTATAATTCTTTTTTTTTTATTTTTCCCTTTTGCGAAGTCAGTCAGTCAGTCTGACAGTCAATCAGTCAAGCACTCAGTCAGTCAGTCCAGTCAGTCAGTCACTCAGTCAGTCAGTTAGTCCTTCAGCCAGTCAGTCAAGCAGTCAGTCATTTAGTCTCAGTCAGTCAGTCATTCAGTCAGTCAGTCAGTCAGGCAGTCAGTCAGTCAGTCGGTCAGTCCTGTGCAGTCAGTTAGTCACTAAAGCAGTCAGTCAGTCTCAGTCAGTCAGTCAGTCAGTCAGTCCAGTCCAGTCTCAGTCAGTCAGTCAGTCAGTCTCGGTCAGTCAGTCAGTCAGTCATTCAGTCAGTCAGTCAGTCAGGCAGTCAGTCAGTCGGTCAGCCTTATTCAGTCAGTCTGTCAGTCGGTCAGTCAGTCAGCCTTATTCAGTCAGTCTGTCAGTCATCCTTACTCAGTCAGTCTGTCAGTCAGTCAGTCGGTCAGTCCTGTCCAGTCAGTTAGTCAGTCAAGCAGTCAGTCAGGTAGTCAAGCAGTCAGTCAGTCAGTGTCAGTCAGTCATTTAGTCATTCAGTCAGTCAGTGAAATAGCCAGTCAGAGAGTCAAGCAGTCAGTCAGTCAGTCTCAGTCAGTCAGTTAGTCAGTCAGTCAGTCAGTCAGTCAGTCAGTCCAGTCTCAGTCAGTCAGGCAGTTAGTCAGTCAGTCTCGGTCAGTCAGTGAGTCAGTCAGTCAGTATCAGTCAGTCAGTGAGTCAGTCTGTCAGTCAGGCAGTATCAGTCAGGCAGTAAGACTCCGCTCGACAGAACTCCGATAGCCTAATGGCTAAACCACTGGTCTTCCAAGCGAGTGGCCTGGGTTCGAGTCCCAGCCGGAGCGAATATCTTCAATGTATATATTTCTTTTCTAATTTGAAAATTCTTTTTTTTTTCAATTTCTTTCCTTTGCAATTATTGATTATTTATGTAGGGAAGAAAATTCTGAGTCAGTTTAATTTTTCGACACGAAGATTTCAAAGTGTTTAAATAAACAATTACCAAGGTGCATTTTTTGTTTTTATTATATTTAAAACTCCCACCGAGAGAGCTCCCATAGTCTAATGGCTAGAGTGTTAGGTTTCCAAGCGAGTGGCCCTGGGTTCGAGTCCGAGCCTGAACGAAAATCTTCAATGTATACTTTTAGTTTCTAATTTGAAATTTCTTCTTCTTTTTTTTTAATTTTTCTCTTTTGCGAATATTGATTATTTATGTAGGGAGAAAAATTCTGAGTCAGTTTAATTATTCGACCTGTAAATTTCAAAGTGTTTGAATCAATAATTACCAAGGTGCATTTTTTGTTTTTATTATATTTACGACTTCCATCGGCAGAGCTCCGATAGCCTAATGGCTAGACCGTTAGGTTCCAAGCTCGTGGTACTGGGTTCGAGTCCCGGCCGGAACGAAAATCTTCCATGTATATATTTCTCTTCTAATTTGAAGATTCTTTTTTTTTTTTCAATTTCTTTCTTTTGCAAATATGGATTATTTATGTACGGAAGAAAATTCTGAGTCAGTTTAATCATTCGACCTTTAGATTTCAAAGATTTTAGATCAATAATTACTCAGGTGCATTTTTTGTTTTATTATAATTAAGACACCGATCAACAGAGATCCGATAGTATATTGGCGAGAGCGTTGGGCTTCCATGAGTGTCGCTCTGGGTTCAAATCCCAGCCGGAAAGGAAATCTTAAATGCAAATATTTTTTTCTAATTTTATAATTCTTTTTTTTTATTTTTCCCTTTTGCGAAGTCAGTCAGTCAGTCTGAGAGTCAATCAGTCAAGCACTCAGTCATTCAGTCTCAGTCAGTCAGTCCAGTCACTCAGTCAGTCAGTTAGTCCTTCAGCCAGTCAGTCAAGCAGTCAGTCATTTAGTCTCAGTCAGTCAGTCATTCAGTCAGTCAGTCAGTCATTCAGTCAGTCAGTCGGTCAGTCCTGTGCAGTCAGTCAGTCACTAAAGCAGTCAGTCAGTCTCAGTCAGTCAGTCAGTCAGTCAGTCCAGTCCAGTCTCAGTCAGTCAGTCTCGGTCAGTCAGTCAGTCAGTCATTCAGTCAGTCAGTCAGTCAGGCAGTCAGTCAGTTTGTCAGCCTTATTCAGTCAGTCTGTCAGTCAGTCAGTCAGTCAGCCTTATTCAGTCAGTCTGTCAGTCATACTTATTCAGTCAGTCTGTCAGTCAGTCAGTCGGTCAGTCCTGTCCAGTCAGTTAGTCAGTCAAGCAGTCAGTCAGGTAGTCAAGCAGTCAGTCAGTCAGTGTCAGTCAGTCATTTAGTCATTCAGTCAGTCAGTGAAATAGCCAGTCAGAGAGTCAAGCAGTCAGTCAGTCAGTCTCAGTCAGTCAGTTAGTCAGTCAGTCAGTCAGTCAGTCAGTCAGTCCAGTCTCAGTCAGTCAGGCAGTTAGTCAGTCAGTCTCGGTCAGTCAGTGAGTCAGTCAGTCAGTATCAGTCAGTCAGTGAGTCAGTCTGTCAGTCAGGCAGTATCAGTCAGGCAGTAAGACTCCGCTCGACAGAACTCCGATAGCCTAATGGCTAGACCACTGGTCTTCCAAGCGAGTGGCCTGGGTTCGAGTCCCAGCCGGAGCAAATATCTTCAATGTATATATTTCTTTTCTAATTTGAAAATTCTTTTTTTTTTTTCAATTTCTTTCCTTTGCAATTATTGATTATTTATGTAGGGAAGAAAATTCTGAGTCAGTTTAATTTTTCGACACAAAGATTTCAAAGTGTTTAAATAAACAATTACCAAGGTGCATTTTTTGTTTTTATTATATTTAAAACTCCCACCGAGAGAGCTCCCATAGACTAATGGCTAGACCGTTGGGTTCCAAGCGCGTGGTACTGGGTTCGAGTCCCGGCCGGAACGAAAATCTTCCATGTATACTTTTAGTTTCTAATTTGAAATTTCTTCTTCTTTTTTTTTTAATTTTTCTCTTTTGCGAATATTGATTATTTATGTAGGGAGAAAAATTCTGAGTCAGTTTAATTTTTCGACACAAAGATTTCAAAGTGTTTGAATCAATAATTACCAAGGTGCATTTTTTGTTTTTATTATATTTACGACTTCCATCGACAGAGCTCCGATAGCCTAATGGCTAGACCGTTGGGTTCCAAGCGCGTGGTACTGGGTTCGAGTCCCGGCCGGAACGAAAATCTTCCATGTATATATTTCTCTTCTAATTTGAAGATTCTTTTTTTTTTTTCAATTTCTTTCTTTTGCAAATATGGATTATTTATGTACGGAAGAAAATTCTGAGTCAGTTTAATCATTCGACCTTTAGATTTCAAAGATTTTAGATCAATAATTACTAAGGTGCATTTTTTGTTTTTATTATAATTAAGACACCGATCAACAGAGATCCGATAGTATATTGGCGAGAGCGTTGGGCTTCCATGAGTGTCGCCCTGGGTTCAAATCCCAGCCGGAAAGGAATTCTTAAATGCAAATATTTTTTTCTAATTTTATAATTCTTTTTTTTTATTTTTCCCTTTTGCGAAGTCAGTCAGTCAGTCTGACAGTCAATCAGTCAAGCACTCAGTCAGTCAGTCCAGTCAGTCAGTCACTCAGTCAGTCAGTTAGTCCTTCAGCCAGTCAGTCAAGCAGTCAGTCATTTAGTCTCAGTCAGTCAGTCATTCAGTCAGTCAGTCAGTCAGGCAGTCAGTCAGTCAGTCGGTCAGTCCTGTGCAGTCAGTTAGTCACTAAAGCAGTCAGTCAGTCTCAGTCAGTCAGTCAGTCAGTCAGTCCAGTCCAGTCTCAGTCAGTCAGTCAGTCAGTCTCGGTCAGTCAGTCAGTCAGTCATTCAGTCAGTCAGTCAGTCAGGCAGTCAGTCAGTCGGTCAGCCTTATTCAGTCAGTCTGTCAGTCAGTCAGTCAGTCAGTCCTGTCCAGTCAGTTAGTCAGTCAAGCAGTCAGTCAGGTAGTCAAGCAGTCAGTCAGTCAGTGTCAGTCAGTCATTTTGTCATTCAGTCAGTCAGTGAAATAGCCAGTCAGAGAGTCAAGCAGTCAGTCAGTCAGTCTCAGTCAGTCAGTTAGTCAGTCAGTCAGTCAGTCAGTCCAGTCTCAGTCAGTCAGGCAGTTAGTCAGTCAGTCTCGGTCAGTCAGTGAGTCAGTCAGTCAGTATCAGTCAGTCAGTGAGTCAGTCTGTCAGTCAGGCAGTATCAGTCAGGCAGTAAGACTCCGCTCGACAGAACTCCGATAGCCTAATGGCTAGACCACTGGTCTTCCAAGCGAGTGGCCTGGGTTCGAGTCCCAGCCGGAGCGAATATCTTCAATGTATATATTTCTTTTCTAATTTGAAAATTCTTTTTTTTTTCAATTTCTTTCCTTTGCAATTATTGATTATTTATGTAGGGAAGAAAATTCTGAGTCAGTTTAATTTTTCGACACGAAGATTTCAAAGTGTTTAAATAAACAATTACCAAGGTGCATTTTTTGTTTTTATTATATTTAAAACTCCCACCGAGAGAGCTCCCATAGACTAATGGCTAGAGTGTTAGGTTTCCAAGCGAGTGGCCCTGGGTTCGAGTCCGAGCCTGAACGAAAATCTTCAATGTATACTTTTAGTTTCTAATTTGAAATTTCTTCTTCTTTTTTTTTAATTTTTCTCTTTTGCGAATATTGATTATTTATGTAGGGAGAAAAATTCTGAGTCAGTTTAATTATTCGACCTGTAAAATTCAAAGTGTTTGAATCAATAATTACCAAGGTGCATTTTTTGTTTTTATTATATTTACGACTTCCATCGACAGAGCTCCGATAGCCTAATGGCTAGACCGTTGGGTTCCAAGCGCGTGGTACTGGGTTCGAGTCCCGGCCGGAACGAAAATCTTCCATGTATATATTTCTCTTCTAATTTGAAGATTCTTTTTTTTTCAATTTCTTTCTTTTGCAAATATGGATTATTTATGTACGGAAGAAAATTCTGAGTCAGTTTAATCATTCGACCTTTAGATTTCAAAGATTTTAGATCAATAATTACTAAGGTGCATTTTTTGTTTTTATTATAATTAAGACACCGATCAACAGAGATCCGATAGTATATTGGCGAGAGCGTTGGGCTTCCATGAGTGTCGCCCTGGGTTCAAATCCCAGCCGGAAAGGAATTCTTAAATGCAAATATTTTTTTCTAATTTTATAATTCTTTTTTTTTATTTTTCCCTTTTGCGAAGTCAGTCAGTCAGTCTGACAGTCAATCAGTCAAGCACTCAGTCATTCAGTCTCAGTCAGTCAGTCCAGTCAGTCAGTCACTCAGTCAGTCAGTTAGTCCTTCAGCCAGTCAGTCAAGCAGTCAGTCATTTAGTCTCAGTCAGTCAGTCATTCAGTCAGACAGTCAGTCAGGCAGTCAGTCAGTCAGTCGGTCAGTCCTGTGCAGTCAGTTAGTCACTAAAGCAGTCAGTCAGTCTCAGTCAGTCAGTCAGTCAGTCAGTCCAGTCCAGTCTCAGTCAGTCAGTCAGTCAGTCTCGGTCAGTCAGTCAGTCAGTCATTCAGTCAGTCAGTCAGTCAGGCAGTCAGTCAGTCGGTCAGCCTTATTCAGTCAGTCTGTCAGTCAGTCAGTCAGTCAGCCTTATTCAGTCAGTCTGTCAGTCATCCTTATTCAGTCAGTCTGTCAGTCAGTCAGTCGGTCAGTCCTGTCCAGTCAGTTAGTCAGTCAAGCAGTCAGTCAGGTAGTCAAGCAGTCAGTCAGTCAGTGTCAGTCAGTCATTTAGTCATTCAGTCAGTCAGTGAAAGCCAGTCAGAGAGTCAAGCAGTCAGTCAGTCAGTCTCAGTCAGTCAGTCAGTCAGTCAGTCAGTCCAGTCTCAGTCAGTCAGGCAGTTAGTCAGTCAGTCTCGGTCAGTCAGTGAGTCAGTCAGTCAGTATCAGTCAGTCAGTGAGTCAGTCTGTCAGTCAGGCAGTATCAGTCAGGCAGTAAGACTCCGCTCGACAGAACTCCGATAGCCTAATGGCTAGACCACTGGTCTTCCAAGCGAGTGGCCTGGGTTCGAGTCCCAGCCGGAGCGAATATCTTCAATGTAAATATTTCTTTTCTAATTTGAAAATTCTTTTTTTTTCAATTTCTTTCCTTTGCAATTATTGATTATTTATGTAGGGAAGAAAATTCTGAGTCAGTTTAATTTTTCGACACGAAGATTTCAAAGTGTTTAAATAAACAATTACCAAGGTGCATTTTTTGTTTTTATTATATTTAAAACTCCCACCGAGAGAGCTCCCATAGACTAATGGCTAGAGTGTTAGGTTTCCAAGCGAGTGGCCCTGGGTTCGAGTCCGAGCCTGAACGAAAATCTTCAATGTATACTTTTAGTTTCTAATTTGAAATTTCTTCTTCTTTTTTTTTTAATTTTTCTCTTTTGCGAATATTGATTATTTATGTAGGGAGAAAAATTCTGAGTCAGTTTAATTATTCGACCTGTAAATTTCAAAGTGTTTGAATCAATAATTACCAAGGTGCATTTTTTGTTTTTATTATATTTAAGACTTCCATCGACAGAGCTCCGATAGCCTAATGGCTAGACCGTTGGGTTCCAAGCGCGTGGTACTGGGTTCGAGTCCCGGCCGGAACGAAAATCTTCCATGTATATATTTCTCTTCTAATTTGTAGATTCTTTTTTTTTCAATTTCTTTCTTTTGCAAATATGGATTATATATGTACGGAAGAAAATTCTGAGTCAGTTTAATCATTCGACCTTTAGATTTCAAAGATTTTCGATCAATAATTACTAAGGTGCATTTTTTGTTTTTATTATAATTAAGACACCGATCAACAGAGATCCGATAGTATATTGGCGAGAGCGTTGGGCTTCCATGAGTGTCGCCCTGGGTTCAAATCCCAGCTGGAAAGGAATTCTTAAATGCAAATATTTTTTTCTAATTTTATAATTCTTTTTTTTATATTTTTCCCTTTTGCGAAGTCAGTCAGTCAGTCTGACAGTCAATCAGTCAAGCACTCAGTCATTCAGTCTCAGTCAGTCAGTCCAGTCAGTCAGTCACTCAGTCAGTCAGTTAGTCCTTCAGCCAGTCAGTCAAGCAGTCAGTCATTTAGTCTCAGTCAGTCAGTCATTCAGTCAGTCAGTCAGTCAGGCAGTCAGTCAGTCAGTCGGTCAGTCCTGTGCAGTCAGTTAGTCACTAAAGCAGTCAGTCAGTCTCAGTCAGTCAGTCAGTCAGTCAGTCCAGTCCAGTCTCAGTCAGTCAGTCAGTCAGTCTCGGTCAGTCAGTCAGTCAGTCATTCAGTCAGTCAGTCAGTCAGGCAGTCAGTCAGTCGGTCAGCCTTATTCAGTCAGTCTGTCAGTCAGTCAGTCAGTCAGCCTTATTCAGTCAGTCTGTCAGTCATCCTTATTCAGTCAGTCTGTCAGTCAGTCAGTCGGTCAGTCCTGTCCAGTCAGTTAGTCAGTCAAGCAGTCAGTCAGGTAGTCAAGCAGTCAGTCAGTCAGTGTCAGTCAGTCATTTAGTCATTCAGTCAGTCAGTGAAATAGCCAGTCAGAGAGTCAAGCAGTCAGTCAGTCAGTCTCAGTCAGTCAGTTAGTCAGTCAGTCAGTCAGTCAGTCAGTCAGTCCAGTCTCAGTCAGTCAGGCAGTTAGTCAGTCAGTCTCGGTCAGTCAGTGAGTCAGTCAGTCAGTATCAGTCAGTCAGTGAGTCAGTCTGTCAGTCAGGCAGTATCAGTCAGGCAGTAAGACTCCGCTCGACAGAACTCCGATAGCCTAATGGCTAGACCACTGGTCTTCCAAGCGAGTGGCCTGGGTTCGAGTCCCAGCCGGAGCGAATATCTTCAATGTATACTTTTAGTTTCTAATTTGAAATTTCTTCTTCTTTTTTTTAATTTTTCTCTTTTGCGAATATTGATTATTTATGTAGGGAGAAAAATTCTGAGTCAGTTTAATTATTCGACCTGTAAATTTCAAAGTGTTTGAATCAATAATTACCAAGGTGCATTTTTTGTTTTTATTATATTTACGACTTCCATCGGCAGAGCTCCGATAGCCTAATGGCTAGACCGTTGGGTTCCAAGCGCGTGGTACTGGGTTCGAGTCCCGGCCGGAACGAAAATCTTCCATGTATATATTTCTCTTCTAATTTGAAGATTCTTTTTTTTTCAATTTCTTTCTTTTGCAAATATGGATTATTTATGTACGGAAGAAAATTCTGAGTCAGTTTAATCATTCGACCTTTAGATTTCAAAGATTTTAGATCAATAATTACTCAGGTGCATTTTTTGTTTTATTATAATTAAGACACCGATCAACAGAGATCCGATAGTATATTGGCGAGAGCGTTGGGCTTCCATGAGTGTCGCCCTGGGTTCAAATCCCAGCCGGAAAGGAATTCTTAAATGCAAATATTTTTTTCTAATTTTATAATTCTTTTTTTTTTTATTTTTCCCTTTTGCGAAGTCAGTCAGTCAGTCTGACAGTCAATCAGTCAAGCACTCAGTCATTCAGTCTCAGTCAGTCAGTCCAGTCAGTCAGTCACTCAGTCAGTCAGTTAGTCCTTCAGCCAGTCAGTCAAGCAGTCAGTCATTTAGTCTCAGTCAGTCAGTCATTCAGTCAGTCAGTCAGTCAGGCAGTCAGTCAGTCAGTCGGTCAGTCCTGTGCAGTCAGTTAGTCACTAAAGCAGTCAGTCAGTCTCAGTCAGTCAGTCAGTCAGTCAGTCATTCAGTCAGTCAGTCAGTCAGGCAGTCAGTCAGTCGGTCAGCCTTATTCAGTCAGTCTGTCAGTCAGTCAGTCAGTCAGCCTTATTCAGTCAGTCTGTCAGTCATCCTTATTCAGTCAGTCTGTCAGTCAGTCAGTCGGTCAGTCCTGTCCAGTCAGTTAGTCAGTCAAGCAGTCAGTCAGGTAGTCAAGCAGTCAGTCAGTCAGTGTCAGTCAGTCATTTAGTCATTCAGTCAGTCAGTGAAATAGCCAGTCAGAGAGTCAAGCAGTCAGTCAGTCAGTCTAAGTCAGTCAGTTAGTCAGTCAGTCAGTCAGTCAGTCAGTCAGTCCAGTCTCAGTCAGTCAGGCAGTTAGTCAGTCAGTCTCGGTCAGTCAGTGAGTCAGTCTGTCAGTCAGTGAGTCAGTCTGTCAGTCAGGCAGTATCAGTCAGGCAGTAAGACTCCGCTCGACAGAACTCCGATAGCCTAATGGCTAGACCACTGGTCTTCCAAGCGAGTGGCCTGGGTTCGAGTCCCAGCCGGAGCGAATATCTTCAATGTATATATTTCTTTTCTAATTTGAAAATTCTTTTTTTTTTTCAAATTTCTTTCCTTTGCAATTATTGATTATTTATGTAGGGAAGAAAATTCTGAGTCAGTTTAATTTTTCGACACGAAGATTTCAAAGTGTTTAAATAAACAATTACCAAGGTGCATTTTTTTTTTATTATATTTAAAACTCCCACCGAGAGAGCTCCCATAGACTAATGGCTAGAGTGTTAGGTTTCCAAGCGAGTGGCCCTGGGTTCGAGTCCTAGCCTGAACGAAAATCTTCAATGTATACTTTTAGTTTCTGATTTGAAATTTCTTCTTCTTTTTTTTTAATTTTTCTCTTTTGCGAATATTGATTATTTATGTAGGGAGAAAAATTCTGAGTCAGTTTAATTATTCGACCTGTAAATTTCAAAGTGTTTGAATCAATAATTACCAAGGTGCATTTTTTGTTTTTATTATATTTACGACTTCCATCGACAGAGCTCCGATAGCCTAATGGCTAGACCGTTGGGTTCCAAGCGCGTGGTACTGGGTTCGAGTCCCGGCCGGAACGAAAATCTTCCATGTATATATTTCTCTTCTAATTTGAAGATTCTTTTTTTTTCAATTTCTTTCTTTTGCAAATATGGATTATTTATGTACGGAAGAAAATTCTGAGTCAGTTTAATCATTCGACCTTTAGATTTCAAAGATTTTAGATCAATAATCACTAAGGTGCATTTTTTGTTTTTATTATAATTAAGACACCGATCAACAGCGATCCGATAGTATATTGGCGAGAGCGTTGGGCTTCCATGAGTGTCGCCCTGGGTTCAAATCCCAGCCGGAAAGGAATTCTTAAATGCAAATATTTTTTTCTAATTTTATAATTCTTTTTTTTTTTATTTTTCCCTTTTGCGAAGTCAGTCAGTCAGTCTGACAGTCAATCAGTCAAGCACTCAGTCATTCAGTCTCAGTCAGTCAGTCCAGTCAGTCAGTCACTCAGTCAGTCAGTTAGTCCTTCAGCCAGTCAGTCAAGCAGTCAGTCATTTAGTCTCAGTCAGTCAGTCATTCAGTCAGTCAGTCAGTCAGGCAGTCAGTCAGTCAGTCGGTCAGTCCTGTGCAGTCAGTTAGTCACTAAAGCAGTCAGTCAGTCTCAGTCAGTCAGTCAGTCAGTCAGTCCAGTCCAGTCTCAGTCAGTCAGTCAGTCAGTCTCGGTCAGTCAGTCAGTCAGTCATTCAGTCAGTCAGTCAGTCAGGCAGTCAGTCAGTCGGTCAGCCTTATTCAGTCAGTCTGTCAGTCGGTCAGTCAGTCAGCCTTATTCAGTCAGTCTGTCAGTCATCCTTACTCAGTCAGTCTGTCAGTCAGTCAGTCGGTCAGTCCTGTCCAGTCAGTTAGTCAGTCAAGCAGTCAGTCAGGTAGTCAAGCAGTCAGTCAGTCAGTGTCAGTCAGTCATTTAGTCATTCAGTCAGTCAGTGAAATAGCCAGTCAGAGAGTCAAGCAGTTAGTCAGTCAGTCTCGGTCAGTCAGTGAGTCAGTCAGTCAGTATCAGTCAGTCAGTGAGTCAGTCTGTCAGTCAGGCAGTATCAGTCAGGCAGTAAGACTCCGCTCGACAGAACTCCGATAGCCTAATGGCTAAACCACTGGTCTTCCAAGCGAGTGGCCTGGGTTCGAGTCCCAGCCGGAGCGAATATCTTCAATGTATATATTTCTTTTCTAATTTGAAAATTCTTTTTTTTTTCAATTTCTTTCCTTTGCAATTATTGATTATTTATGTAGGGAAGAAAATTCTGAGTCAGTTTAATTTTTCGACACGAAGATTTCAAAGTGTTTAAATAAACAATTACCAAGGTGCATTTTTTGTTTTTATTATATTTAAAACTCCCACCGAGAGAGCTCCCATAGTCTAATGGCTAGAGTGTTAGGTTTCCAAGCGAGTGGCCCTGGGTTCGAGTCCGAGCCTGAACGAAAATCTTCAATGTATACTTTTAGTTTCTAATTTGAAATTTCTTCTTCTTTTTTTTTAATTTTTCTCTTTTGCGAATATTGATTATTTATGTAGGGAGAAAAATTCTGAGTCAGTTTAATTATTCGACCTGTAAATTTCAAAGTGTTTGAATCAATAATTACCAAGGTGCATTTTTTGTTTTTATTATATTTACGACTTCCATCGGCAGAGCTCCGATAGCCTAATGGCTAGACCGTTGGGTTCCAAGCTCGTGGTACTGGGTTCGAGTCCCGGCCGGAACGAAAATCTTCCATGTATATATTTCTCTTCTAATTTGAAGATTTTTTTTTTTTCAATTTCTTTCTTTTGCAAATATGGATTATTTATGTACGGAAGAAAATTCTGAGTCAGTTTAATCATTCGACCTTTAGATTTCAAAGATTTTAGATCAATAATTACTCAGGTGCATTTTTTGTTTTATTATAATTAAGACACCGATCAACAGAGATCCGATAGTATATTGGCGAGAGCGTTGGGCTTCCATGAGTGTCGCCCTGGGTTCAAATCCCAGCCGGAAAGGAATTCTTAAATGCAAATATTTTTTTCTAATTTTATAATTCTTTTTTTTTTATTTTTCCCTTTTGCGAAGTCAGTCAGTCAGTCTGACAGTCAATCAGTCAAGCACTCAGTCATTCAGTCTCAGTCAGTCAGTCCAGTCAGTCAGTCACTCAGTCAGTCAGTTAGTCCTTCAGCCAGTCAGTCAAGCAGTCAGTCATTTAGTCTCAGTCAGGCAGTCAGTCAGTCAGTCGGTCAGTCCTGTGCAGTCAGCTAGTCACTAAAGCAGTCAGTCAGTCTCAGTCAGTCAGTCAGTCAGTCAGTCCAGTCCAGTCTCAGTCAGTCAGTCAGTCAGTCAGTCAGTCAGTCTGTCAGTCAGTCAGTCAGTCAGCCTTATTCAGTCAGTCTGTCAGTCATCCTTATTCAGTCAGTCTGTCAGTCAGTCAGTCGGTCAGTCCTGTCCAGTCAGTTAGTCAGTCAAGCAGTCAGTCAGGTAGTCAAGCAGTCAGTCAGTCAGTGTCAGTCAGTCATTTAGTCATTCAGTCAGTCAGTGAAATAGCCAGTCAGAGAGTCAAGCAGTCAGTCAGTCAGTCTCAGTCAGTCAGTTAGTCAGTCAGTCAGTCAGTCAGTCAGTCAGTCCAGTCTCAGTCAGTCAGGCAGTTAGTCAGTCAGTCTCGGTCAGTCAGTGAGTCAGTCAGTCAGTATCAGTCAGTCAGTGAGTCAGTCTGTCAGTCAGGCAGTATCAGTCAGGCAGTAAGACTCCGCTCGACAGAACTCCGATAGCCTAATGGCTAGACCACTGGTCTTCCAAGCGAGTGGCCTGGGTTCGAGTCCCAGTCGGAGCGAATATCTTCAATGTATATATTTCTTTTCTAATTTGAAAATTCTTTTTTTTTTCAATTTCTTTCCTTTGCAATTATTGATTATTTATGTAGGGAAGAAAATTCTGAGTCAGTTTAATTTTTCGACACGAAGATTTCAAAGTGTTTAAATAAACAATTACCAAGGTGCATTTTTTGTTTTTATTATATTTAAAACTCCCACCGAGAGAGCTCCCATAGACTAATGGCTAGAGAGTTAGGTTTCCAAGCGAGTGGCCCTGGGTTCGAGTCCGAGCCTGAACGAAAATCTTCAATGTATACTTTTAGTTTCTAATTTGAAATTTCTTCTTCTTTTTTTTTAATTTTTCTCTTTTGCGAATATTGATTATTTATGTAGGGAGAAAAATTCTGAGTCAGTTTAATTATTCGACCTGTAAATTTCAAAGTGTTTGAATCAATAATTACCAAGGTGCATTTTTTGTTTTTATTATATTTACGACTTCCATCGACAGAGCTCCGATAGCCTAATGGCTAGACCGTTGGGTTCCAAGCGCGTGGTACTGGGTTCGAGTCCCGGCCGGAACGAAAATCTTCCATGTATATATTTCTCTTCTAATTTGAAGATTCTTTTTTTTTCAATTTCTTTCTTTTGCAAATATGGATTATTTATGTACGGAAGAAAATTCTGAGTCAGTTTAATCATTCGACCTTTAGATTTCAAAGATTTTAGATCAATAATTACTAAGGTGCATTTTTTGTTTTTATTATAATTAAGACACCGATCAACAGAGATCCGATAGTATATTGGCGAGAGCGTTGGGCTTCCATGAGTGTCGCCCTGGGTTCAAATCCCAGCCGGAAAGGAATTCTTAAATGCAAATATTTTTTTCTAATTTTATAATTCTTTTTTTTTTATTTTTCCCTTTTGCGAAGTCAGTTAGTCAGTCTGACAGTCAATCAGTCAAGCACTCAGTCATTCAGTCTCAGTCAGTCAGTCCAGTCAGTCAGTCACTCAGTCAGTCAGTTAGTCCTTCAGCCAGTCAGTCAAGCAGTCAGTCATTTAGTCTCAGTCAGTCAGTCATTCAGTCAGTCAGTCAGTCAGGCAGTCAGTCAGTCAGTCGGTCAGTCCTGTGCAGTCAGTTAGTCACTAAAGCAGTCAGTCAGTCTCAGTCAGTCAGCCAGTCAGTCAGTCCAGTCCAGTCTCAGTCAGTCAGTCAGTCTCGGTCAGTCAGTCAGTCAGTCATTCAGTCAGTCAGTCAGTCAGGCAGTCAGTCAGTCGGTCAGCCTTATTCAGTCAGTCTGTCAGTCAGTCAGTCAGTCAGCCTTATTCAGTCAGTCTGTCAGTCATTCTTATTCAGTCAGTCTGTCAGTCAGTCAGTCGGTCAGTCCTGTCCAGTCAGTTAGTCAGTCAAGCAGTCAGTCAGGTAGTCAAGCAGTCAGTCAGTCAGTGTCAGTCAGTCATTTAGTCATTCAGTCAGTCAGTGAAATAGCCAGTCAGAGAGTCAAGCAGTCAGTCAGTCAGTCTCAGTCAGTCAGTTAGTCAGTCAGTCAGTCAGTCAGTCAGTCAGTCCAGTCTCAGTCAGTCAGGCAGTTAGTCAGTCAGTCTCGGTCAGTCAGTGAGTCAGTCAGTCAGTATCAGTCAGTCAGTGAGTCAGTCTGTCAGTCAGGCAGTATCAGTCAGGCAGTAAGACTCCGCTCGACAGAACTCCGATAGCCTAATGGCTAGACCACTGGTCTTCCAAGCGAGTGGCCTGGGTTCGAGTCCCAGCCGGAGCGAATATCTTCAATGTATATATTTCTTTTCTAATTTGAAAATTCTTTTTTTTTTCAATTTCTTTCCTTTGCAATTATTGATTATTTATGTAGGGAAGAAAATTCTGAGTCAGTTTAATTTTTCGACACGAAGATTTCAAAGTGTTTAAATAAACAATTACCAAGGTTCATATTTTGTTTTTATTATATTTAAAACTCCCACCGAGAGAGCTCCCATAGACTAATGGCTAGAGTGTTAGGTTTCCAAGCGAGTGGCCCTGGGTTCGAGTCCGAGCCTGAACGAAAATCTTCAATGTATACTTTTAGTTTCTAATTTGAAATTTCTTCTTCTTTTTTTTTTAATTTTTCTCTTTTGCGAATATTGATTATTTATGTAGGGAGAAAAATTCTGAGTCAGTTTAATTATTCGACCTGTAAATTTCAAAGTGTTTGAATCAATAATTACCAAGGTGCATTTTTTGTTTTTATTATATTTACGACTTCCATCGACAGAGCTCCGATAGCCTAATGGCTAGACCGTTGGGTTCCAAGCGCGTGGTACTGGGTTCGAGTCCCGGCCGGAACGAAAATCTTCCATGTATATATTTCTCTTCTAATTTGAAGATTCTTTTTTTTTCAATTTCTTTCTTTTGCAAATATGGATTATTTATGTACGGAAGAAAATTCTGAGTCAGTTTAATCATTCGACCTTCAGATTTCAAAGATTTTAGATCAATAATTACTAAGGTGCATTTTTTGTTTTTATTATAATTAAGACACCGATCAACAGAGATCCGATAGTATATTGGCGAGAGCGTTGGGCTTCCATGAGTGTCGCCCTGGGTTCAAATCCCAGCCGGAAAGGAAATCTTAAATGCAAATATTTTTTTCTAATTTTATAATTCTTTTTTTTTTATTTTTCCCTTTTGCGAAGTCAGTCAGTCAGTCTGACAGTCAATCAGTCAAGCACTCAGTCATTCAGTCTCAGTCAGTCAGTCCAGTCAGTCAGTCACTCAGTCAGTCAGTTAGTCCTTCAGCCAGTCAGTCAAGCAGTCAGTCATTTAGTCTCAGTCAGTCAGTCATTCAGTCAGTCAGTCAGTCAGGCAGTCAGTCAGTCAGTCGGTCAGTCCTGTGCAGTCAGTTAGTCACTAAAGCAGTCAGTCAGTCTCAGTCAGTCAGTCAGTCAGTCAGTCCAGTCCAGTCTCAGTCAGTCTCAGTCAGTCAGTCAGTCAGTCTCGGTCAGTCAGTCAGTCAGTCATTCAGTCAGTCAGTCAGTCAGGCAGTCAGTCAGTCGGTCAGCCTTATTCAGTCAGTCTGTCAGTCAGTCAGTCTGTCAGCCTTATTCAGTCAGTCTGTCAGTCATCCTTATTCAGTCAGTCTGTCAGTCAGTCAGTCGGTCAGTCCTGTCCAGCCAGTTAGTCAGTCAGGTAGTCAAGCAGTCAGTCAGTCAGTGTCAGTCAGTCATTTAGTCATTCAGTCAGTCAGTGAAATAGCCAGTCAGAGAGTCAAGCAGTCAGTCAGTCAGTCTCAGTCAGTCAGTTAGTCAGTCAGTCAGTCAGTCAGTCAGTCAGTCCAGTCTCAGTCAGTCAGGCAGTTAGTCAGTCAGTCTCGGTCAGTCAGTGAGTCAGTCAGTCAGTATCAGTCAGTCAGTAAGTCAGTCTGTCAGTCAGGCAGTATCAGTCAGGCAGTAAGACTCCGCTCGACAGAACTCCGATAGCCTAATGGCTAGACCGCTGGTCTTCCAAGCGAGTGGCCTGGGTTCGAGTCCCAGCCGGAGCGAATATCTTCAATGTATATATTTCTTTTCTAATTTGAAAATTCTTTTTTTTTCAATTTCTTTCCTTTGCAATTATTGATTATTTATGTAGGGAAGAAAATTCTGAGTCAGTTTAATTTTTCGACACGAAGATTTCAAAGTGTTTAAATAAACAATTAGCAAGGTGCATTTTTTGTTTTTATTATATTTAAAACTCCCACCGACAGAGCTCCCATAGACTAATGAGCGAGTGGCCCTGGGTTCGAGTCCGAGCCTGAACGAAAATCTTCAATGTATACTTTTAGTTTCTAATTTGAAATTTCTTCTTCTTTTTTTTTAATTTTTCTCTTTTGCGAATATTGATTATTTATGTAGGGAGAAAAATTCTGAGTCAGTTTAATTATTCGACCTGTAAATTTCAAAGTGTTTGAATCAATAATTACCAAGGTGCATTTTTTGTTTTTATTATATTTACGACTTCCATCGGCAGAGCTCCGATAGCCTAATGGCTAGACCGTTGGGTTCCAAGCGCGTGGTACTGGGTTCGAGTCCCGGCCGGAACGAAAATCTTCCATGTATATATTTCTCTTCTAATTTGAAGATTCTTTTTTTTTCAATTTCTTTCTTTTGCAAATATGGATTATTTATGTACGGAAGAAAATTCTGAGTCAGTTTAATCATTCGACCTTTAGATTTCAAAGATTTTAGATCAATAATTACTAAGGTGCATTTTTTGTTTTTATTATAATTAAGACACCGATCAACAGAGATCCGATAGTATATTGGCGAGAGCGTTGGGCTTCCATGAGTGTCGCCCTGGGTTCAAATCCCAGCCGGAGAGGAATTCTTAAATGCAAATATTTTTTTCTAATTTTATAATCCTTTTTTTTTTATTTTTCCCTTTTGCGAAGTCAGTCAGTCAGTCTGACAGTCAATCAGTCAAGCACTCAGTCAGTCAGTCCAGTCAGTCAGTCACTCAGTCAGTCAGTTAGTCCTTCAGCCAGTCAGTCAAGCAGTCAGTCATTTAGTCTCAGTCAGTCAGTCATTCAGTCAGTCAGTCAGTCAGGCAGTCAGTCAGTCAGTCGGTCAGTCCTGTGCAGTCAGTTAGTCACTAAAGCAGTCAGTCAGTCTCAGTCAGTCAGTCAGTCAGTCAGTCCAGTCCAGTCTCAGTCAGTCAGTCAGTCAGTCAGTCAGTCATTCAGTCAGTCAGTCAGTCAAGCAGTCAGTCAGTCGGTCAGCCTTATTCAGTCAGTCTGTCAGTCAGTCAGTCAGTCAGCCTTATTCAGTCAGTCTGTCAGTCAGTCAGTCGGTCAGTCCTGTCCAGTCAGTTAGTCAGTCAAGCAGTCAGTCAGGTAGTCAAGCAGTCAGTCAGTCAGTGTCAGTCAGTCATTTAGTCATTCAGTCAGTCAGTGAAATAGCCAGTCAGAGAGTCAAGCAGTCAGTCAATCAGTCTCAGTCAGTCAGTTAGTCAGTCAGTCAGTCAGTCAATCCAGTCTCAGTCAGTCAGGCAGTTAGTCAGTCAGTCTCGGTCAGTCAGTGAGTCAGTCAGTCAGTATCAGTCAGTCAGTGAGTCAGTCTGTCAGTCAGGCAGTATCAGTCAGGCAGTAAGACTCCGCTCGACAGAACTCCGATAGCCTAATGGCTAGACCGCTGGTCTTCCAAGCGAGTGGCCTGGGTTCGAGTCCCAGCCGGAGCGAATATCTTCAATGTATATATTTCTTTTCTAATTTGAAAATTCTTTTTTTTTCAATTTCTTTCCTTTGCAATTATTGATTATTTGTGTAGGGAAGAAAATTCTGAGTCAGTTTAATTTTTCGACACGAAGATTTCAAAGTGTTTAAATAAACAATTACCAAGGTGCATTTTTTGTTTTTATTATATTTAAAACTCCCACCGACAGAGCTCCCATAGACTAATGGCTAGAGTGTTAGGCTTCCAAGCGAGTGGCCCTGGGTTCGAGTCCCAGCCTGAACGAAAATCTTCAATGTATACTTTTAGTTTCTAATTTGAAATTTCTTCTTCTTTTTTTTTATTTTTTCTCTTTTGCGAATATTGATTATTTATGTAGGGAGAAAAATTCTGAGTCAGTTTAATTATTCGACCTGTAAATTTCAAAGTGTTTGAATCAATAATTACCAAGGTGCATTTTTTGTTTTTATTATATTTAAGACTTCCATCGACAGAGCTCCGATAGCCTAATGGCTAGACCGTTGGGTTCCAAGCGCGTGGTACTGGGTTCGAGTCCCGGCCGGAACGAAAATCTTCCATGTATATATTTCTCTTCTAATTTGAAGATTCTTTTTTTTTCAATTTCTTTCTTTTGCAAATATGGATTATTTATGTACGGAAGAAAATTCTGAGTCAGTTTAATCATTCGACCTTTAGATTTCAAAGATTTTAGATCAATAATTACTAAGGTGCATTTTTTGTTTTTATTATAATTAAGACACCGATCAACAGAGATCCTATAGTATATTGGCGAGAGCGTTGGGCTTCCATGAGTGTCGCCCTGGGTTCAAATCCCAGCCGGAAAGGAAATCTTAAATGCAAATATTTTTTTCTAATTTTATAATTCTTTTTTTTTTTATTTTTCCCTTTTGCGAAGTCAGTCAGTCAGTCTGACAGTCAATCAGTCAAGCACTCAGTCATTCAGTCTCAGTCAGTCAGTCCAGTCAGTCAGTCACTCAGTCAGTCAGTTAGTCCTTCAGCCAGTCAGTCAAGCAGTCAGTCATTTAGTCTCGGTCAGTCAGTCATTCAGTCAGTCAGTCAGTCAGGCAGTCAGTCAGTCAGTCGGTCAGTCCTGTGCAGTCAGTTAGTCACTAAAGCAGTCAGTCAGTCTCAGTCAGTCAGTCAGTCCAGTCCAGTCTCAGTCAGTCAGTCAGTCAGTCTCGGTCAGTCAGTCAGTCAGTCATTCAGTCAGTCAGTCAGTCAGGCAGTCAGTCAGTCGGTCAGCCTTATTCAGTCAGTCTGTCAGTCAGTCAGTCTGTCAGCCTTATTCAGTCAGTCTGTCAGTCATCCTTATTCAGTCAGTCTGTCAGTCAGTCAGTCGGTCAGTCCTGTCCAGTCAGTTAGTCAGTCAAGCAGTCAGTCAGGTAGTCAAGCAGTCAGTCAGTCAGTGTCAGTCAGTCATTTAGTCATTCAGTCAGTCAGTGAAATAGCCAGTCAGAGAGTCAAGCAGTCAGTCAGTCAGTCTCAGTTAGTCAGTTAGTCAGTCAGTCAGTCAGTCAGTCAGTCAGTCCAGTCTCAGTCAGTCAGGCAGTTAGTCAGTCAGTCTCGGTCAGTCAGTGAGTCAGTCAGTCAGTATCAGTCAGTCAGTGAGTCAGTCTGTCAGTCAGGCAGTATCAGTCAGGCAGTAAGACTCCGCTCGACAGAACTCCGATAGCCTAATGGCTAGACCGCTGGTCTTCCAAGCGAGTGGCCTGGGTTCGAGTCCCAGCCGGAGCGAATATCTTCAATGTATATATTTCTTTTCTAATTTGAAAATTCCTTTTTTTTCAATTTCATTCCTTTGCAATTATTGATTATATATGTAGGGAAGAAAATTCTGAGTCAGTTTAATTTTTCGACACGAAGATTTCAAAGTGTTTAAATAAACAATTACCAAGGTGCATTTTTTGTTTTTATTATATTTAAAACTCCCACCGACAGAGCTCCCATAGACTAATGGCTAGAGTGTTAGGCTTCCAAGCGAGTGGCCCTGGGTTCGAGTCCCAGCCTGAACGAAAATCTTCAATGTATACTTTTAGTTTCTAATTTGAAATTTCTTCTTCTTTTTTTTTAATTTTTTCTCTTTTGCGAATATTGATTATTTATGTAGGGAGAAAAATTCTGAGTCAGTTTAATTATTCGACCTGTAAATTTCAAAGTGATTGAATCAATAATTACCAAGGTGCATTTTTTGTTTTTATTATATTTAAGACTTCCATCGACAGAGCTCCGATAGCCTAATGGCTAGACCGTTGGGTTCCAAGCGCGTGGTACTGGGTTCGAGTCCCGGCCGGAACGAAAATCTTCCATGTATATATTTCTCTTCTAATTTGAAGATTCTTTTTTTTTCAATTTCTTTCTTTTGCAAATATGGATTATTTATGTACGGAAGAAAATTCTGAGTCAGTTTAATCATTCGACCTTTAGATTTCAAAGATTTTAGATCAATAATTACTAAGGTGCATTTTTTGTTTTTATTATAATTAAGACACCGATCAACAGAGATCCTATAGTATATTGGCGAGAGCGTTGGGCTTCCATGAGTGTCGCCCTGGGTTCAAATCCCAGCCGGAAAGGAAATCTTAAATGCAAATATTTTTTTCTAATTTTATAATTCTTTTTTTTTTATTTTTCCCTTTTGCGAAGTCAGTCAGTCAGTCTGACAGTCAATCAGTCAAGCACTCAGTCATTCAGTCTCAGTCAGTCAGTCCAGTCAGTCAGTCACTCAGTCAGTCAGTTAGTCCTTCAGCCAGTCAGTCAAGCAGTCAGTCATTTAGTCTCAGTCAGTCAGTCATTCAGTCAGTCAGTCAGTCAGGCAGTCAGTCAGTCAGTCGGTCAGTCCTGTGCAGTCAGTTAGTCACTAAAGCAGTCAGTCAGTCTCAGTCAGTCAGTCAGTCCAGTCCAGTCTCAGTCAGTCAGTCAGTCAGTCTCGGTCAGTCAGTCAGTCAGTCATTCAGTCAGTCAGTCAGTCAGGCAGTCAGTCAGTCGGTCAGCCTTATTCAGTCAGTCTGTCAGTCAGTCAGTCTGTCAGCCTTATTCAGTCAGTCTGTCAGTCATCCTTATTCAGTCAGTCTGTCAGTCAGTCAGTCGGTCAGTCCTGTCCAGTCAGTTAGTCAGTCAAGCAGTCAGTCAGGTAGTCAAGCAGTCAGTCAGTCAGTGTCAGTCAGTCATTTAGTCATTCAGTCAGTCAGTGAAATAGCCAGTCAGAGAGTCAAGCAGTCAGTCAGTCAGTCTCAGTTAGTCAGTTAGTCAGTCAGTCAGTCAGTCAGTCAGTCAGTCCAGTCTCAGTCAGTCAGGCAGTTAGTCAGTCAGTCTCGGTCAGTCAGTGAGTCAGTCAGTCAGTATCAGTCAGTCAGTGAGTCAGTCTGTCAGTCAGGCAGTATCAGTCAGGCAGTAAGACTCCGCTCGACAGAACTCCGATAGCCTAATGGCTAGACCGCTGGTCTTCCAAGCGAGTGGCCTGGGTTCGAGTCCCAGCCGGAGCGAATATCTTCAATGTATATATTTCTTTTCTAATTTGAAAATTCCTTTTTTTTCAATTTCTTTCCTTTGCAATTATTGATTATATATGTAGGGAAGAAAATTCTGAGTCAGTTTAATTTTTCGACACGAAGATTTCAAAGTGTTTAAATAAACAATTACCAAGGTGCATTTTTTGTTTTTATTATATTTAAAACTCCCACCGACAGAGCTCCCATAGACTAATAGCTAGAGTGTTAGGCTTCCAAGCGAGTGGCCCTGGGTTCGAGTCCCAGCCTGAACGAAAATCTTCAATGTATACTTTTAGTTTCTAATTTGAAATTTCTTCTTCTTTTTTTTTAATTTTTTCTCTTTTGCGAATATTGATTATTTATGTAGGGAGAAAAATTCTGAGTCAGTTTAATTATTCGACCTATAAATTTCAAAGTGTTTGAATCAATAATTACCAAGGTGCATTTTTTGTTTTTATTATATTTACGACTTCCATCGACAGAGCTCCGATAGCCTAATGGCTAGACCGTTGGGTTCCAAGCGCGTGGTACTGGGTTCGAGTCCCGGCCGGAACGAAAATCTTCCATGTATATATTTCTCTTCTAATTTGAAGATTCTTTTTTTTTCAATTTCTTTCTTTTGCAAATATGGATTATTTATGTACGGAAGAAAATTCTGAGTCAGTTTAATCATTCGACCTTTAGATTTCAAAGATTTTAGATCAATAATTACTAAGGTGCATTTTTTGTTTTTATTATAATTAAGACACCGATCAACAGAGATCCTATAGTATATTGGCGAGAGCGTTGGGCTTCCATGAGTGTCGCCCTGGGTTCAAATCCCAGCCGGAAAGGAAATCTTAAATGCAAATATTTTTTTCTAATTTTATAATTCTTTTTTTTTTATTTTTCCCTTTTGCGAAGTCAGTCAGTCAGTCTGACAGTCAATCAGTCAAGCACTCAGTCATTCAGTCTCAGTCAGTCAGTCCAGTCAGTCAGTCACTCAGTCAGTCAGTTAGTCCTTCAGCCAGTCAGTCAAGCAGTCAGTCATTTAGTCTCAGTCAGTCAGTCATTCAGTCAGTCAGTCAGTCAGGCAGTCAGTCAGTCAGTCGGTCAGTCCTGTGCAGTCAGTTAGTCACTAAAGCAGTCAGTCAGTCTCAGTCAGTCAGTCAGTCCAGTCCAGTCTCAGTCAGTCAGTCAGTCAGTCTCGGTCAGTCAGTCAGTCAGTCATTCAGTCAGTCAGTCAGTCAGGCAGTCAGTCAGTCGGTCAGCCTTATTCAGTCAGTCTGTCAGTCAGTCAGTCTGTCAGCCTTATTCAGTCAGTCTGTCAGTCATCCTTATTCAGTCAGTCTGTCAGTCAGTCAGTCGGTCAGTCCTGTCCAGTCAGTTAGTCAGTCAAGCAGTCAGTCAGGTAGTCAAGCAGTCAGTCAGTCAGTGTCAGTCAGTCATTTAGTCATTCAGTCAGTCAGTGAAATAGCCAGTCAGAGAGTCAAGCAGTCAGTCAGTCAGTCTCAGTTAGTCAGTTAGTCAGTCAGTCAGTCAGTCAGTCAGTCAGTCCAGTCTCAGTCAGTCAGGCAGTTAGTCAGTCAGTCTCGGTCAGTCAGTGAGTCAGTCAGTCAGTATCAGTCAGTCAGTGAGTCAGTCTGTCAGTCAGGCAGTATCAGTCAGGCAGTAAGACTCCGCTCGACAGAACTCCGATAGCCTAATGGCTAGACCGCTGGTCTTCCAAGCGAGTGGCCTGGGTTCGAGTCCCAGCCGGAGCGAATATCTTCAATGTATATATTTCTTTTCTAATTTGAAAATTCCTTTTTTTTCAATTTCTTTCCTTTGCAATTATTGATTATATATGTAGGGAAGAAAATTCTGAGTCAGTTTAATTTTTCGACACGAAGATTTCAAAGTGTTTAAATAAACAATTACCAAGGTGCATTTTTTGTTTTTATTATATTTAAAACTCCCACCGACAGAGCTCCCATAGACTAATGGCTAGAGTGTTAGGCTTCCAAGCGAGTGGCCCTGGGTTCGAGTCCCGGCCTGAACGAAAATCTTCAATGTATACTTTTAGTTTCTAATTTGAAATTTCTTCTTCTTTTTTTTTTAATTTTTCTCTTTTGCGAATATTGATTATTTATGTAGGGAGAAAAATTCTGAGTCAGTTTAATTATTCGACCTGTAAATTTCAAAGTGTTTGAATCAATAATTACCAAGGTGCATTTTTTGTTTTTATTATATTTACGACTTCCATCGACAGAGCTCCGATAGCCTAATGGCTAGACCGTTGGGTTCCAATTGCGTGGTACTGGGTTCGAGTCCCGGCCGGAACGAAAATCTTCCATGTATATATTTCTCTTCTAATTTGAAGATTCTTTTTTTTTCAATTTCTTTCTTTTGCAAATATGGATTATTTATGTACGGAAGAAAATTCTGAGTCAGTTTAATCATTCGACCTTTAGATTTCAAAGATTTTAGATCAATAATTACTAAGGTGCATTTTTTGTTTTTATTATAATTAAGACACCGATCAACAGAGATCCTATAGTATATTGGCGAGAGCGTTGGGCTTCCATGAGTGTCGCCCTGGGTTCAAATCCCAGCCGGAAAGGAAATCTTAAATGCAAATATTTTTTTCTAATTTTATAATTCTTTTTTTTTTTATTTTTCCCTTTTGCGAAGTCAGTCAGTCAGTCTGACAGTCAATCAGTCAAGCACTCAGTCATTCAGTCTCAGTCAGTCAGTCCAGTCAGTCAGTCACTCAGTCAGTCAGTTAGTCCTTCAGCCAGTCAGTCAAGCAGTCAGTCATTTAGTCTCGGTCAGTCAGTCATTCAGTCAGTCAGTCAGTCAGGCAGTCAGTCAGTCAGTCGGTCAGTCCTGTGCAGTCAGTTAGTCACTAAAGCAGTCAGTCAGTCTCAGTCAGTCAGTCAGTCCAGTCCAGTCTCAGTCAGTCAGTCAGTCAGTCTCGGTCAGTCAGTCAGTCAGTCATTCAGTCAGTCAGTCAGTCAGGCAGTCAGTCAGTCGGTCAGCCTTATTCAGTCAGTCTGTCAGTCAGTCAGTCTGTCAGCCTTATTCAGTCAGTCTGTCAGTCATCCTTATTCAGTCAGTCTGTCAGTCAGTCAGTCGGTCAGTCCTGTCCAGTCAGTTAGTCAGTCAAGCAGTCAGTCAGGTAGTCAAGCAGTCAGTCAGTCAGTGTCAGTCAGTCATTTAGTCATTCAGTCAGTCAGTGAAATAGCCAGTCAGAGAGTCAAGCAGTCAGTCAGTCAGTCTCAGTTAGTCAGTTAGTCAGTCAGTCAGTCAGTCAGTCAGTCAGTCCAGTCTCAGTCAGTCAGGCAGTTAGTCAGTCAGTCTCGGTCAGTCAGTGAGTCAGTCAGTCAGTATCAGTCAGTCAGTGAGTCAGTCTGTCAGTCAGGCAGTATCAGTCAGGCAGTAAGACTCCGCTCGACAGAACTCCGATAGCCTAATGGCTAGACCGCTGGTCTTCCAAGCGAGTGGCCTGGGTTCGAGTCCCAGCCGGAGCGAATATCTTCAATGTATATATTTCTTTTCTAATTTGAAAATTCCTTTTTTTTCAATTTCATTCCTTTGCAATTATTGATTATATATGTAGGGAAGAAAATTCTGAGTCAGTTTAATTTTTCGACACGAAGATTTCAAAGTGTTTAAATAAACAATTACCAAGGTGCATTTTTTGTTTTTATTATATTTAAAACTCCCACCGACAGAGCTCCCATAGACTAATGGCTAGAGTGTTAGGCTTCCAAGCGAGTGGCCCTGGGTTCGAGTCCCAGCCTGAACGAAAATCTTCAATGTATACTTTTAGTTTCTAATTTGAAATTTCTTCTTCTTTTTTTTTAATTTTTTCTCTTTTGCGAATATTGATTATTTATGTAGGGAGAAAAATTCTGAGTCAGTTTAATTATTCGACCTGTAAATTTCAAAGTGATTGAATCAATAATTACCAAGGTGCATTTTTTGTTTTTATTATATTTAAGACTTCCATCGACAGAGCTCCGATAGCCTAATGGCTAGACCGTTGGGTTCCAAGCGCGTGGTACTGGGTTCGAGTCCCGGCCGGAACGAAAATCTTCCATGTATATATTTCTCTTCTAATTTGAAGATTCTTTTTTTTTCAATTTCTTTCTTTTGCAAATATGGATTATTTATGTACGGAAGAAAATTCTGAGTCAGTTTAATCATTCGACCTTTAGATTTCAAAGATTTTAGATCAATAATTACTAAGGTGCATTTTTTGTTTTTATTATAATTAAGACACCGATCAACAGAGATCCTATAGTATATTGGCGAGAGCGTTGGGCTTCCATGAGTGTCGCCCTGGGTTCAAATCCCAGCCGGAAAGGAAATCTTAAATGCAAATATTTTTTTCTAATTTTATAATTCTTTTTTTTTTATTTTTCCCTTTTGCGAAGTCAGTCAGTCAGTCTGACAGTCAATCAGTCAAGCACTCAGTCATTCAGTCTCAGTCAGTCAGTCCAGTCAGTCAGTCACTCAGTCAGTCAGTTAGTCCTTCAGCCAGTCAGTCAAGCAGTCAGTCATTTAGTCTCAGTCAGTCAGTCATTCAGTCAGTCAGTCAGTCAGGCAGTCAGTCAGTCAGTCGGTCAGTCCTGTGCAGTCAGTTAGTCACTAAAGCAGTCAGTCAGTCTCAGTCAGTCAGTCAGTCCAGTCCAGTCTCAGTCAGTCAGTCAGTCAGTCTCGGTCAGTCAGTCAGTCAGTCATTCAGTCAGTCAGTCAGTCAGGCAGTCAGTCAGTCGGTCAGCCTTATTCAGTCAGTCTGTCAGTCAGTCAGTCTGTCAGCCTTATTCAGTCAGTCTGTCAGTCATCCTTATTCAGTCAGTCTGTCAGTCAGTCAGTCGGTCAGTCCTGTCCAGTCAGTTAGTCAGTCAAGCAGTCAGTCAGGTAGTCAAGCAGTCAGTCAGTCAGTGTCAGTCAGTCATTTAGTCATTCAGTCAGTCAGTGAAATAGCCAGTCAGAGAGTCAAGCAGTCAGTCAGTCAGTCTCAGTTAGTCAGTTAGTCAGTCAGTCAGTCAGTCAGTCAGTCAGTCCAGTCTCAGTCAGTCAGGCAGTTAGTCAGTCAGTCTCGGTCAGTCAGTGAGTCAGTCAGTCAGTATCAGTCAGTCAGTGAGTCAGTCTGTCAGTCAGGCAGTATCAGTCAGGCAGTAAGACTCCGCTCGACAGAACTCCGATAGCCTAATGGCTAGACCGCTGGTCTTCCAAGCGAGTGGCCTGGGTTCGAGTCCCAGCCGGAGCGAATATCTTCAATGTATATATTTCTTTTCTAATTTGAAAATTCCTTTTTTTTCAATTTCTTTCCTTTGCAATTATTGATTATATATGTAGGGAAGAAAATTCTGAGTCAGTTTAATTTTTCGACACGAAGATTTCAAAGTGTTTAAATAAACAATTACCAAGGTGCATTTTTTGTTTTTATTATATTTAAAACTCCCACCGACAGAGCTCCCATAGACTAATAGCTAGAGTGTTAGGCTTCCAAGCGAGTGGCCCTGGGTTCGAGTCCCAGCCTGAACGAAAATCTTCAATGTATACTTTTAGTTTCTAATTTGAAATTTCTTCTTCTTTTTTTTTAATTTTTTCTCTTTTGCGAATATTGATTATTTATGTAGGGAGAAAAATTCTGAGTCAGTTTAATTATTCGACCTATAAATTTCAAAGTGTTTGAATCAATAATTACCAAGGTGCATTTTTTGTTTTTATTATATTTACGACTTCCATCGACAGAGCTCCGATAGCCTAATGGCTAGACCGTTGGGTTCCAAGCGCGTGGTACTGGGTTCGAGTCCCGGCCGGAACGAAAATCTTCCATGTATATATTTCTCTTCTAATTTGAAGATTCTTTTTTTTTCAATTTCTTTCTTTTGCAAATATGGATTATTTATGTACGGAAGAAAATTCTGAGTCAGTTTAATCATTCGACCTTTAGATTTCAAAGATTTTAGATCAATAATTACTAAGGTGCATTTTTTGTTTTTATTATAATTAAGACACCGATCAACAGAGATCCTATAGTATATTGGCGAGAGCGTTGGGCTTCCATGAGTGTCGCCCTGGGTTCAAATCCCAGCCGGAAAGGAAATCTTAAATGCAAATATTTTTTTCTAATTTTATAATTCTTTTTTTTTTATTTTTCCCTTTTGCGAAGTCAGTCAGTCAGTCTGACAGTCAATCAGTCAAGCACTCAGTCATTCAGTCTCAGTCAGTCAGTCCAGTCAGTCAGTCACTCAGTCAGTCAGTTAGTCCTTCAGCCAGTCAGTCAAGCAGTCAGTCATTTAGTCTCAGTCAGTCAGTCATTCAGTCAGTCAGTCAGTCAGGCAGTCAGTCAGTCAGTCGGTCAGTCCTGTGCAGTCAGTTAGTCACTAAAGCAGTCAGTCAGTCTCAGTCAG